>NC_134884.1:28654248-28661748 GCF_041734735.1 Babylonia areolata | reverse complement strand
GACAGTAAGAGAGAGAGAGAGTGGAAAGAGGATAGTAAGAGATGAGAAAGTGTGTTTGTGTGTGAGAGAGAGAGAGACATAAAGACAATGTGTGTGTGTGTGTGTGTGTGTGTGTGTGTGTGAGGGTGCATGTGTGTAGGGGAGAGGGGGGGGTTCCGTCAGTATATATATATATATATATATATATATATAGAGAGAGAGAGAGAGAGAGAGAGAGAGAGAGAGTGTTTGAAAAGAAGAAAATAACAATGAGAGAGGAGGGAGAAAGAGAAACAGACATGACGAACACTGACACGGAGAAAAACCCTGCACGCTGGCAGTGTTTCTGTACGTCCCATCTCGTGTGACAAACACTGCTAAACAAAATATGTGAAAGACAGGAAAAGAAAGTCAAGACGGGACGAGCAACCGAGTGACTAAATAATGCAGGCAATTCAAATAAAGACAAGCCTATGGCATGCAACAAAGATTTTTTTCTTCTTCGGTTTTTTTTTTTTTTTTTAATGAGTCAGTTTCCTTGTTACTTAACCAATAAATTCACGAACGCACGCATGTTCACACACACACACACACACACACACACACACACACACACTGCACTCACACCACACCCACACCCACACACTAAAATCACTGCACCTCAGTCTTAAAAAAAAAAAAAAAAAAAAAAAGGAGACGAAAACGCAGGCAAACTTGAGTGAGAGTGTGCCTCTTGTCATAGGCGGCGACACGTCACACTCATAAATCACGTCACTCTGACAGGGCAGAGGAAAACGTCCACAGCTGCAAAACTCAAGAAGCTTTTACACACACACACACACACACACAGAGCTTCGAGGGAAAGACTACAGAACAATTTTTCAAAACTGTTATATAGTTTGCTAAAGATTCACTGCAATTACCATTCAAACTTGATAAAGCAACAGTATGAAAAAAGGTCGTCACAGTTCCATCTCTTTCTCCCTCTTTTATTTCTCTCCTTTATGGTAAAACCGAAAGGAAAAAGTGAAAGCATTCTTAACAACTCCAAATCGCAATCTCTCTCTCTCTCTCCTCTCTCTCTCTCTCTCTGTGTGTGTGTGTGTGTGTGTGTGTGTGTGTGTGTGTGTGTGTGTGTGTGTGTGTGTGTGTGTGTGTGTGTGTGATGTAAGCTGATTTAAAAACGTTTTTAGACAGCGTCTGACTAATTGTCGAAATGCAAAAACAGCATAACCATATTCAGGGTAGTGAAAGATTTAGCATTAAGTATAGAAGCTTTTGCAATGCACATACCATAAAACAATATCTAATGCTCAATACAGATAAACATTTAAGATATATACTCAACAACAAAATCTAGTTTGGATGTATATGATTTAGTTGTAAATAACTATAGATAAAGAGAACATAATAATGGCAGAGTTCTGACTTGTCCATAATGTAAAACATTTAAGGAAGATGAACTACATTTTGTTTTGTGCTGTCCAGCCCTTGGTGAAATTAGACTGAAGTTTATTCCTTCCAAGTACTACCAACATCAGTGTGCCTTTAAACTAAGTCTTCTAAAGATGTCATCCATTAGACAACGTGACCTGCGCAATCTATCATGTTTCTTACATATACAGCATTCAAACTTCGAGAAATTGTAACTTCGTCGTCTGTCACGAATTGTTGTTTCTCATTTCAAGTATTATCTTGTTGAAATTGGATTTTGTTCTTGAATATTTTGTAATGGTGTTTGTTCACTCACCCCTTCATGAGGGTCCATGGCCTGATTCGCTCTCTCTCTCTCTCTCTCTCTGTCCGTTTATCTCAGAATAACTAGTAATAAAGATTGCGCTGACAGCTTGTGTTTGATCCTCCCTCGAAAATAAACACACGATGTTATCATTATTACTGCACACACACTCGCTGGCACGCGCGCATCCACACACACACACACACACACACACACACACACACACACGCACGCACGCACACACACACACACACACACACACACACACACTGTGGGGAAGGAAGAGGACGCGATATGGGGTGTCGTGATATGAGAGAGAGAGAGAGAGAGAGAGAGAGAGAGAGAGAGACAGACAGACAGACAGACAGACATAGACAGACAGAGAGAGAGACAGAGACAGAGAGAGACAGACAGCGAGACAGACAGAGACAGAGAGAAAGACAGAGACAGAGAGAGATCTGTTGAGACATACAGGCAGACAAACATATAATACATCTCTCCTCGGTCTGATATATATGTACACACACACACACACACACACACACACACACAGACACGGAGAGAGGGAGACAGAGACAGAGAGAGATCTGTTGAGACATACAGGTAGACAAACATATATCTCTCCTCGGTCTGATATATATGTACACACACACACACACACACACACACACACACATATATATATATATATATATATATATATATATATAGGTGTTGGTGTTCCTTACACACACACACACACACACACACATATATATATATCTCTGTGTGTGTGTGTGTGTGTGTGTGTGTGTGTGTGTGTGTGTGTGTAAGGAACACCAACACCTATTCAGCTGTATGAATTAAGAAGGGCAGCCGATGACGCCAAGCCCGAACTGCAAAATAAGACAGTTTTTTTTTTCTTTATTTCAAAAATTATGTGAACGAGTGTGCCTTTCGCCCCCTCAACCCCACGCCCCCGCGATATCCCCCACCCCCACCCTCCCGCCCCCCATCCACCCACCCCTAGCCTCCTGCCCCCAAACAAAAGAATCTGATTCAATCCTTCTATCGATAGGCATAATTGTAGTGCTTTTTTTTTTTTTTTTCATTTGACATTTGATAGAACTTTCTATGTCCGTGTCTTTCAACAGCACGCAATTACGGTGCGCTAAAATTCGCACCATGCCAAGAAAAGTCTGGCAGCTTGACAAACTGTACAAGTTATACAGGTCTACGTCAGTAAACTAGTGTCTTCTTCCTAGTAACTCACCCACCCACCCCCACCTTCCCGCTCTCCCAATAGTGTCCCTACCATCGTCTCTCCACCTACACCCTCTCTCTCTCTCTCTCTCTGTCCGGGCTGATCTACAACCTTTTCTTTGAGAAATCTATGAACTGCGATGACATCAGTTTCAGAGACTTGTGAAAAGTCGCTGCCCCAGTTCCAACCCATTGCACTCTTCTACGAAACTGCCTGAAAGAAAACAAAAAAACCAAAAACAAAATAAATAAGATGAAACAAAACGGCGGGATTCAAACAGACATGCACGAACAAACCCGAACTAACTAGAAGAATGAGTGAACAGTGTGTGGAGAAACCCAACACAGATCATAGAAAATATAAAAAGACACGTTGAAAAAAAAAAAGGGGTGGGGGTGGGGGGGATGGGTTAATAAATGAATAAATAAGAAGAAAAAAAAGAGAAAAAAAAGAAAAAAAAAAGAAAAAGAAAAGAAAAAGGAAGAAAGCACACCCACTCACAAACTTCTCCCTCCTACACACATTTTACAAACTGATAAGGCTGACAGTTCTTTCATGAAATTTGAATATCAGTGTTTGTGATCTTCGTCCGGGACGGCCATTTTTGGTGCTGTCTCCTGTTCCTCTCTCTCTCTCTCTGTCTGTCTGTCTCTCCTTTACTTCATCCTCAAAAACAGGAACGCGTACATGTGCACATGCACGCAGGCATCCACATACACACATATGCATATGCACGTACACACACACACACACACACACTGCAGACACTGTGGGAGAGATTGAGAAATGGAACTAGCAAGATCGAAATCGTCCTCAATTATTATCATAAAAAATGGGAAAGGTGTGTGTGTGTGTGTGTGTGTGTGTGTGTGTGTGTGTGTGTGTGTGTGTGTGTGTGTGTGTGTGTGTGTACGTGCGTGTGTGTATGTGTGTGTGTGTGTGTGTGTGTGTGTGTGTGTGTGTGTGTGTGTGTGTGTGTGTGTGTGTACACGCACTTACAACTTATTTCGTCCCCCTCACCTCCGCTTTCCCGTATCACGTGCGTGTGTGTGTATGTGCGTGCGTACGTGCGCGCGCGCGCGCGCGTGTGTGTGTATGGCTATAATTTATAACTATGATTCAGGATGTACACGATCAATACAGCAGGATTCTCTCACCACCCCCCATGAAGCATGCTGCCTAATACTTCCCATGCCGGATCAGGTATATCTGTTCACCTATCTAGCACACAAATGTGTGAATATGTGCGTACGTGTGCACGCGCAAAAATGTGTGTGTGTGTGTGTGTGTGTGTGTGTGTGTGTGTGTGTGTGTGTGTGTGTGTGCATGCACACACTTACAACTTATTTCGTCCCCCTCATCATCCCCACTTTCCCGTGTCTCTCTCTCTCTCTCTCTCTGTCTCTCATTTCATCCTCGGAACGCCAGAAGAACAGCCAGGACCTCATCCCTCTTCACACAGCTCACAGACCTCCTCATCGGAAGCCAGAACAGCCAGGACTTCCCTCTTCACACAGCCAAGACTCGACCCCTCTTCATGAAAGCCACGACCCCTGGTACCCCCCTCCTCCCTTCTCCGGAACGTCAGTCAGTACTTCACACCCCCCCCCCCCCCCCCCACCCCTACTTGGAACTTCACTCTACTTTTGGACAGCCTGGGGTTTTCCCTTGAAACGCCAGACAGAACACCCACTCGGACAGGTATCCAGGATTCACTCCCCCCCCCCCATCCCCCCTCCAGAAAAACACAATCTTCTCCAAAGCAAGGCCCAAGTCCAGAACAACTTGACCAAAAGTTTGTTTTTTTTTTCTTTTCTTTTTCCTTTTTATTTGTCACCAGGTAACCCCACTTCAAGTCAATTCAACATTAAAGCTGGCATCCTTTGGTGAAAGAAATTCATTAAAATATTAAAAAAAATTAATAATAATAATAAAATTAAAAAAAAAAAAAAAAAAAAAATATATATATATATATATATATATATATTCACACACAGGACTGGATGGCTCCGTGAGACCGAATCGGTTAGGAACTGGGGCTTCTGATCCACTGACCAGAAGTGTTCCGAGGCCCCTGTTCGGCAAAAGTGTTGTGTATCCTTGGGAAAGGCACTTTATTCTTCACTCCACCGAGATACGAACGGTGTCAGGGAAGGTACAGGTACGTTAATCAAACAGGCGGAAGGAGAGAACTCGGTCGCGACTTCCTGTACCGAGCCCACGATACAGTGATGGATATATATATATATATATATATATATATATATATATATATATATATAATAATGGTACTTATATAGCGCTGAATCTTGTGCATAAACAAATCTAAGCGCTTTCGCACCAGTCATTCTCACGCACGCATCACTCTAAAACTGGAGAAACTAAAGACAAGGAAGAGGCAGGGAAGGGAGGCTATTTTGGGAAGAGGTGGGTTTTAAGGCCAGACTTGAAAGAGCTGAGTGTGGAGACTTGACGAAGCGAAAGAGGAAGTTCATTCCAATTGCAAGGTCCAGAGACAGAGAAAGAACGGCGGCCAACAGTCGAGAGTTTGAATCTGGGTATGCGTAAGTGGAGTGGATCCGAAGCTGATCGTAGTGAGCGAGATGGAGTGTAGAGGTGAAGGCAGCCACAGAGATAGGGAGGGGCTGATTTGTGAATACATTTGTAGCATAGAGTGCTGATCTTGTACTTTATTCGGTGTGAGACAGGGAGCCAGTGGAGATGTTGCAAAAGAGGATTGGTGTGCTCAGATCTTTTCTTTCTGAGGACGAGTCGGGCAGCAGAATTTTGTATGCGCTGAAGGGACTGAATATATATGTATGTATGTATGTATGACAGTCGTGTCCGAATATGACCATCAGAACACCAGAGGAGACAACTGCTGTCCCAACTGTCTCAGTATCTGGGCTAGAATTTGGTTACAGTGGAGAGTGTCTTGCCCGAGTTACATCCATTCCTCACTCTCTCGGCCAAGAGAGTTTCAGGACAGTCGGCGTTGAGATGGTTCCCAAAGGCCAACTAGCCCCCAAGGCTACAGCACTAAGAGCCAGTGTAAATCTTGCCTCCTAGTTTGAAATTCATAGTCCTTCACAAAAACAACAACAGTTTCAGTTTCAGTAGCTCAAGGAGGCGTCACTGCGTTGGGACAAATCCATATACGCTACACCACATCCGCCAAGCAGATGCCTGACCAGCAGCGTAACCCAACGCGCTTAGTCAGGCCTTGAGGGGAAAAAACCCAACGACAACTAAGCTGTAAATGACTTCTTATTATAATTGAGAAACCACTGATCACACAGCTCTCACTCTGCTGTTGGCCCAGCTGTAAGCTCATAATTTATGATGGATATGATCACGAACTTACTGTCCCGATAGCCGTAAACAGGCTATTGGACTTTAAACTCCCCCCCCCCCCCCTCTCTTTTTTTTATATAAAAAAATCATCAACTAGGACTACCGCTGATCAGGGTCAATGACTGACGCGTGACTGGACTCATCAACAGGACACGGTTGACCGATCAGCTAACTAGGTTGACGCAGGGAGGACGGGGGCGCAGAGAGGGCAGAGGTGTTGCTATGGCGGTGAAGGGAGATTTTGGGGGAGGGGGGGGGGTGAGTGGGGAGAGGGTTTCGGAAAATATATATGTGTGTGTGTGTGTGTGTGTGTGTGTGCGCGCGTTTAAGAGAGAGAGAGAAAGATGGGCCCACAATGTATCCCACACAGCAGTGACTGACATCAGCAGAATCATCACTGGAGCGGTGTAGTGGTATGGTCCAGTGGTATTAATAAACACGCCCAACAAGGAAGTGAGTGTGCACAGGTTCAAATCCCGCACGGACCCGATTTGCACTGCCACCACATCCCCTCCCCTCCAATGCCACTACAGACCTTGAGTGACGGTCTGCGTGCTGATCTTTCGGGGTGAGACGATGATAAAACACAGGTCTCGCGTGCAGCATGCACTTAACGCTCGTAAAGGAACATAAGGGATGTCACAGGTAAGATTATAAGAAAAAAAAAAAAATCCACCATGTAAAACAATTCACACATGCATGCAGTCAGAACAGAACGGAAAAGACAATGTACTGTGGCGACGCGCTCAGCGCCAATTTCACACAGAGACATCTGCCACGACAAAACAAACAACGACAACAAAAAAAAAAAAAAAACCAACAACAAAAAACAAAACAAAAAAACCCAAACAAACAAACAATTGTGAGGGCAGGATAAAAACCAGTCATCATGAGCTTATCCCCCCCCGACCCTTAGAACAATTCTGTCTTTTTCATATCCTCTCTCTCTCTCTCTCTCTGTGGAAGACAAACCTGTTAATGCCACCACTAAAACCACTCCACCTTTAAGACAAAACCTCTCTCTCTCACACACACACACACACACACACACACACACACACACACACAAACACACGAGGAGAGTTTGGGGAACAATATACAGACACAAAATTGCAGTGTGCAGAACGCAATGAAGCTACGTCAATGCAAAAGGAGAAAGAAAGAACGGCTTTGTCAGCACGAAGAA
>NC_134884.1:28616748-28646748 GCF_041734735.1 Babylonia areolata | reverse complement strand
AAGCTTGAATATGAAAGAAAACATACTGGACCAAAAAAAACAAAACAAAACAAACAAACAAACAACAACAACAAAAAACCCAAACCAACAACAACAAAACAACAACAACAAATAAAAATGAAAACGAAAAAAAAAAAATCAAAAAAAATCTTAGAATACTACTGAAGGCTGTGATGAAGGAAGAGGACCAGATTCTCACTAAAAAAATTACGTTCAATCAAAGCAGAAGATGTCTGCATTACATTTGAATCGTATAGCTGCACAGTCATTGGATGTTCCGTGGCAAACCCCTTTTCCTCTTTTTTTTTTTTTTTTTTTTTTGTGATCCCCCTTTTTTGTGACAGTAACTCACTCATCGAAGGCTTTACAAAACTGTGAAACCGATAGGTGGCGAGTTGCCTTAGACCTTTCGAACTCTTTCAAAACAAACAGGATACTTTGTGTAACTGAGTCAAAATTTTGTCTCTTGCGTTATGAGTCGCTTCAAAGTTTCAGTTTCTCAAGGAGGCGTCACTGGGTTGGAGTCATATATATATATATATATATATATATATATATATATATATACGCTTCACCACATCTGCTTGGCAGATGCCTGACTAGCAGTATGACCCGACGCGCGCTTTTATCGTCAGGTCTTTAGTGCATGCATACATCTTCTCCTGCAAGCGCTTCAAGGACACCTTGAAGACAAACCTCAAAGCCTGTGACATAGACATCGCTTCCTGGGAAACTGATGCCCTTGACCGCTCTCGCTGGAGGATGCTGTGCTCTAGTGGCATAAAGACGTTTGGAAAACAAGAGAACGCTGGCCATTAAGGAGAAGCGTGAGCGAAGGAAGCAGGGTTCAACTTCTGGAGACGTTTTCCCTTGCAACACCTGTGGGAAGTGCTGCGCATCCAGCATCGGCCTCTTCTCCCAACTGAGGACACACACCGACAGATAAGCCTGCCTGCCTACTCATCCGTCGAACCGACGGGAGACTCCATCATATCGTCTCCAGACTTTTGCCAGAGGACAACTCCTTTCTTGCCGGCGGTTCTCTTTACAGAGCACCAAGTGCGTGCTGCACACAGGACCTCGGTTTATCGTCTCATCCAAATGACCAGAAAGCTCTGCTTGATTTTCCCCTGTCAAACCTGAGAGAAAGGGCGACAGCGGGATTCGAACCCCGACCAGTGTCCACAGTATTGGCAGGTTAGCGTCTTAACCATTCTACCACCTTCTTCCTCGCTTCAAAGAACTGATTCAATGTTTCTAATTATTAGCGCGCGATCATTCACCGTTCCTGACTGCTAGTGACCATTCCAGGGTTTGAAATGGTTCACCGTCTCTGTTCATCAAATGGTCATTTACCATTTCTGATTATCCGCGATCATTCACTGTATAATATATACATATATATATGATTCATCGTTTCCGAAAGACCCACCCCCACAAAACACCCCCACCCCTCCCACTCCCAAAAAAACCAACAAAAAACAAAAACAAAAACAAAAAAAACCCAAACAAACCAAAAAAACAAAACAAACAAACAAAAACACACAAGCACAGTGCTCTGTTGAAGTTTTCTTTCGAAATTGAAAAAAGTTATTCATTTATCTTTGTTTCGTTGCGTTTCCAAAGGTCCCCTTCTCAACTACCAGGATGTTTGGAGAAGCAGTTGTAATGCCATGTCCTCGGATGTTGAGACACTCTCATAATTATTATGTGTGGTCCACTGGAGTTATATCAGGTGTTAGTTTCGTCCAAGGTTACATAACAGGTGATCCTTCTTCTGCCAGTCAACAATCAGCAGTCTGTGTGTGTGTGTGTGTGTGTGTGTGTGTTTGTTTGTGTGCGCGCGTGTCTGTCTGTCTGTGCGCGCGCGCATTCGGTGCATGTGTGTGTGTGTGTGTGTGTGTGTGTGTGTGTGTGTGTGTGTAAGTGTGTGTGTGTAAGTGTAGAAGAAAAGTATTCTTTTAAGTTTTGTATCTGACTGATATGTGTGCATGTTTTGTCATTCTAAAAAAAGTTCTGCAATGTATGAAAAAAAAAAGAAAAAAAAAAAAAGAAAAGAAAAGAAAAAATGCTGTATGATCATACCACCATATTTATTATTATTGCTATCATAATATAACACATAACTGTTACATACATTGAATGTTAAACGTTTCGTGTGAATAAGTGATAAAGAAGGTGCGCTTTCGTGGTGGGTGTGGTCGTGAGTGCGTGCAGGTATGTAGTGTTTTCAGGTATTTACGCATCATATTATGTGATCATTTTTTTTTACGTTTATGTTTGCCATGTCACTTTGATGATGACGGACTGGGGAAGGGTGGGTAATAAACACGCGCCCACACGCACGCTCGCGCGCGCAAACACGCAAAGTGACACACACACGCGCGCGCGCGCGTGCGCACACCTACAAAATACACACATACACGCTAACACACTCACACAACACACACACACACACACACACACACACACACACACACACACACACACAGAAATCGGGAGAGATTCAAAATACGCCCAACTGCCGACAACATTTCAAATTATTTCAAATAAACCCGCGATAATAATGGGATTGCGTCACCACTTCAACCGCCACGGGAAAACCAAACACGACAACCCACTCTTTACCACCACCACACCCTCCCTCCCCTTCTCACCGCCCGCTCCCCCATCCTTCTCCTCCGCTACTCCGACCCACTATCCCCCCCTCGCCCCACGCCATTCCCCCCCCCCCTTTCCCCTCAAGCAGACCTTACCCCCTCTCTCTACCAGGCCCCCCATCTATCCGCCCATCCCATTTTTTTTTTAATCGCTTAAATCAACATTCAAATATATAATATATATATATATATATATATATATATATATATATATATATATATATGGGGGGGGGTGGGGGGGGGGGGGGCGAGGGGGACAGTGGGTCGGAGTAGCGGAGGAGAAGGATGACAAACCGTTAGCCTTTGTGAGGACGCGAACCTGAGTCTGCTGAAAAAGTTTTAGGCTTTATACCCTTTGAACCACGACCCCCAGTGGGATTATTATCATTCTCATTATCATCAGCAAAGGCGTAAACGCCTATATATATCCAGTATCATTATTACTATACAGTACCGCTCAACACCTGCAAAAGCAGGAGGCCAGCCCAGACTAAGAGAGGAGAAAAGAAAAGGAAAATACAAAATAAAACAAAGCTCAAACAAACAAACAAAAATCAACAAAAACAACAACAAAAAAAGCCGCACAACAAAAGGTCCTCAGATTTATTACGTGAGATGAAAGGAACATCCACCTGCCTCGACTACTAGCACCACACTTCACGCCCTCTGAACACCAAGTTCCAGACGACTGCATCTTTTTCTTCTTCTTTCTTTCTTTTCTTTCTTTTGTGTGTGTGTGTGTGTGTGTGTGTGTGTGTGTGTGTGTGTCAGCCACACACCCTCTAGCTCAGTTCAGGTCAAACGGGTGTGTTGAGAACAGGGACAGAGGGAAGAGGGGGACAGGTGTAAGGGGAGGGGAGGGGAGGGGAGGGGCGGGTGGTGGTGGTAGTAGGGGAATGGGGTGAGGGGGGACAAGCTGGGAAGGGTAGTCGGTGACAAGATTCAGAACATGACAAATGAGTAACCCGAGACATGTACGCATAGCCGTCGGATTCAGGCCTTCCAACCAGCATCGGAAGAAATATTTAGGAATACTTGTTTGAAATTCCAACTAATTACTTTTTTTTTTTTAATTTGTTTAATCGCACTGGTACTATCTGCTCAGTTTAACTCTGCGCTTAATCAGATAGGGCAAAATAAACTCTTTTTTTTTCTTCTTCTTTGTGATTGTTAAAAAAAAAACAAAAAAAACAACAAAAAAAACCGCAAATACCAACGGAAGCAACTTTTCAGTATTGTCGACTGGTCCAATTTTTTGTGAGGTGATTACAGAATTGAGCTGCCATCCCCAGCTTTAGCTTCAAAGCCTTGTTCCTCCTTTTTTTTCTTTTTTTGCTCCCCGTCTCCAAAATGCACTGGTACTGTCTGCTGTAACGCTGTGCATAATCAGAGAGGGCGGAATAAACTTCCATTATCTTTTTTTTTCTTTTTTCATTACTAACAAAAAAAAACAACAACCCCCCCCCCGCCCCCCCTCCGCCCCCCCCCCCCCCCCCCACACACAAACAAACAAAAAACAAGGGAAGCAACTTTTCAGTACTATCGACTGGTCCACTTTCCGGTGTGGTGAACACTGAATTAAACTGAACCCCCACTTTAGCTTCAAAACCTTGTTCCTCCATTTTTTTTCTCGCTCCTCATCCCTTTGTTCATTAATTCCAAACTGAATCACAGAGTTGAGCGGTATGATGGTCTTATCAATCTTACGAACTGATTTGTTGCTGCTGCAGGCTACGTTGTACTATAGATTAATGCCTTTTTTTTGTTTGTTTTTTTTCTCTTAATTTGAGTAATGGATTTACCACGTTTCCATCCCTGTGATGGCTTATGCGTCCTTGGGCCTGAAGTTTTCCATCCAACAAGTACTGTTTCCTTTATATGGTCGGAACATGTAACAATCGATGTAAGAAACAGAAAACTAACGCCAATCAATCGATCACCAAATGGCAGGAAGCACTAATCCCCACGAGATAAAACCCACCAATTCCCCCACGCCACCACATCCCCTACCATAAACTCTCTTTCCAGCGGCACCTTGGCCTTTCGATACGGGGTCAAATGTCACCTGCAGTCGGCGGCAAGATCAAAGACAGTCATTGATCTAGATCTCCACCTGACTTTTGGCGACGTTTTCTTGGACACGTGCCTGCCATTCTTGATAATGCTCTGACTGTCCGTGCACGAAGGCTCAAGTCAAGGTGACTGCGGAGCGGGAGTCTCGTAAACCATGGTCCACTGCACTGGTTACAATTGCAACCCAGTAGAAACTGGCACAGGGGAATGGGGCATTTTAAAAAAAAAGCTGGTTAAGTGACCTGTCTTCTTTTTTTTTTTTATTTTTTTTTTTTTATCTATGCCTTACCTGCTCAGACTCGGACACAGATACTAGAGCATGGAATAGCAAGGCCAAAAGAACGGTCCTTCAACCAGAGAACATGAGCTCAAAATCAAGGCATGGTGCTGATGGTAAGCACCGCCGACCACAATGAGGCCATTTCTGGGAGCTAAAAAAACATTAATTACTCGCCTCACCGAGATCAGGCTGTTCATGGTGGAATAAGCCTGCCTGCCTGCTCATCCGTCGGTCCGACGGGAGACTCCATCATGGTATACTTTTTTTCTTTTTTTTTTTAATTTTTTTTTTTAAATCCAGCCCAACAGAATGGAGGAGAACCACGAAGGACCAGCATTAAGAAAGAACTGACCCACAAAACAGCTGCCTCAGAAGAATCCTTCAGACCTTCCAGCCATCAGCATACAGCAGCAACGCCCACACCTCTGGCGGGACCCCCCCTCCCCTCGACTGCCAACCAGCTAAGGATGAAACCAAGAAAATAAAAAATAACAGGGTGAATTGTGCACAACCTGCATGCAGAAACTCGCACCTAACACAAGCCGACAAGAATCTGATGTGGAACGTTCAGGTGATAACGAAAAGCAGCTGACTTAAAGAACTCCTGGCACTATGATCCCCAGAAGATGGCCTCAAGACAGAAGACTCCAGTGGACTGTTGACGGCCGATGCCCCAGGAGGGGTGATGGATACTGATGAAGAGACCAAGGACACAAAGGAACAGCTCTCACGGCCAATGCTCCAGGAGGAGTGATGGACAATGATGAAGAGACCCTGGACACAAAGGAACAGCTCTCACGGCCGATGCCCCAGGAGGAGTGATGAAGAGACCAAGGACACAAAGGAACAGATCTCACGGCCGATGCCCCAGGAGGGTGTGTGTGTGTGTGTGTGTGTGTCACTACTGACGAATCTGATAGCCGAGAAACGTCCCTCCATCGAAATAAGTGTGTTGTTAATTTAATCAAAAAGCAAACACCGAAACAGTGTGACATCAAAGACCGGCTGATCCCGTTTTGAACCAATCAAAAAACACCATCCAGGCCAGAGGGGTGGTTTACGATCGAGACACGAAGCACAATGTAGCAGACCTGCTGTCCGAGTCGACTATTGCCGTTTCGCCTCCTCTTTGATCGTGCCGCCACCCACCCTCAATGGCCTCTTGAGGCTCTTTCTCCTGCTTCGCATTCCCACTGTTCCCGTTTCGCCTATTCTCTCTCTCTCTCTCTCACAGTCCAGTGAAATAACTATTTTTGAGTTTAACGCTTAACACAAACTCTCTCAAAACACACACACACACACACACTCTCTCTCTTTCCATTTCACCCCCTCCCTCCTCCTCCCCCTCTCCCAACAGAACAGCTGAGTACACATACGAACATGCGAATCAGGATTGACATCAATTTAATGATAGGCGGCGTATCGGGCGTAGGCGAATTGGGAACATGTGAACCAGGATTGATACCAATTTAGTGATAGGCGGCGTATCGGGCGTAGGCGAACTGGGAACATGTGAACCAGGACTGACACCAATTTAGTGATAGGCGGCGTATCGGGGGTAGGCGAACTGGGAACATGCGAACCAGGACTGATACCAATTTAGTGATAGGCGGCGTATCGGGGGTAGGCGAACTGGGAACATGCGAACCAGGACTGATACCAATTTAGTGATAGGCGGCGTATCGGAACAGGTGAATCGGGATGACACCAACACAACACGACTGTCTGCTGGGGGCGTGGATATGAATCAGTCTCCCTCCCTCCCTCTCCTCCTGTACTCACCCACTCTCTCTCGTCTCTTTCTTTCTCTCTCTCTGCGCATCACGGTGACTATCGCGCGAGTGCAGGAAAAGAATGGGAATGCGGAATGCGTGAGTGACCAGTAGTATGCTGTTGCACTGGTCGTGCCACTCATTTCCTGTCCCACGGCAGATAGTGACCTTAGGTGGGGAGCGTTAATTATTGAATACCAATTAACTAGCGCAGTCACTTCGCTACTCTCACCTATCGATCCCCCCGTGCTGGAGGGAGCCGACGGAGTGGGGGTGGGAGAAGAGGATGGCCGGCTGACAGATATTCTTTCTTTCTTTTCTTTTAACCCCCCCCCCCCCCCCCCCCCCCCCCCCCTATTTTCCTTTTTTTTTCTTCCAATACTGGACAATACCAGACAAGGCAAGACAGAACGCACGGACAAAACAGGTCCAGTTGTAGAATTGTAAGTACTGTCTCGGTGTGTGTGTGTGTGTGTCTGTGTGTGTGTGTCTGTGTGTGTGTGTGTGTGTGAGACGTGAAACAGGACCCTACAGAGGCCAGCTGGTGCCAGCTGCATTGCTTGGTTCTAACTTTTTGACAGTTACACGTGACTAAATGCCTACGTTGACCGAACTACGCCATCGGTCAGTTCCATACTACACACAGTCAGTAGCAGCTTACGACCATACCAGGCTCTTCCGTCCGAGCAATGCAACTGGCTCCTGGCAAGAGCAAACTTTCTTCTTCTTTTTTTCTTCTTTTTTTATTTATTTTTTTTTATTTAATGCAGTTTGTGGATTCCAAGCCGGCCTTTTAATTATTCACCCCGTGTAAGGTGATGGTGGAAGCGACAATTCGCGCGTTTCGTCTCAGAATGTGTGGGTTTGTGAGAGGGCGAGACCAATTGCGCTTGCCTATTGTTATCATTTTATTTTGTAGAGTTTTTGTTGTTGTTGTTGTTGTTTTTTCATATGAACTTTACTCCACAAAAATACGATCAAAAAGTAAATCTGATGGAGCAGGGCTCCTGTTGCTTAAAAGTGCACATTCTCTTACCACTTCCTTTCTTTTTCTTTCTTTCTTTTTTTTCCTTCTCTTTTTTTTCCCCCTCTTCTATCATAGACCGCGTACCCTCCACTTCCCTCTCTCCCCCTCCCCCTCAGCATGTATCAAACACATCCAGGCAAGTGGACTGATCCAGGCCGTAAGTGACCCGAGGCAGCATCGCGATAACCACCTCATAAATCACAGGGTCGTAAAATGATAAAGCTTCGAGCATAAATTTCACTCCTAGCTACAAGGCTCTTCAGACATGCACTTCTCCCGCTCCCTTCCGCTGCCGTTGCTCTCTCTCTCTCTCTCTCTCTCTCTCTCACACACACACACACACACACAAACACACGATGCACGTGCACACACACACACACACACACATAGACACGCTGCACACAACGAATTTAAACATAATTATAATGCAGCAACGTATGCACGCACACAAAGAATACGCACAGACAAATCATACCGTATACAAAACAACAACAACAAACAAACAAACAAACAAAAAAAAACAAGCTCATAGTCGTACAGGGACAGGGATAGAGAAATGGGGAGAGGGAGGGGGTGGTGGGGGCAGGCATGTGTGTGTGTGTGTGTGTGTGGTGGGGGGGGGTGCCGTTGGGGGAATACACACTCATCCAGAGAGAGAGGGGGGGGGGGGAGAGACACACAGAGAGAGACAGAGAGAGAGAGAGAGAGTGAAAGAGAGAGAGAGAGAATCCACACAGTATACCTTCATCAGTGTCAGCAGTGTTCCGTTCCTCATGGTCAGCACTCGGGAAAAGAGCCCGTTTTCTGTCCCCTGCACACACACACAAACACACACACACACACACACACACACACACACACACGCGCGCGCGCGCGCACACACACACACACATGCACAAATGCACGCACACATACACACACACACACGCACACACACACACACACATACACACACACCACAGTATCAGTATCAGTAGCTCAAGGAGGCGTCAATGCGTTTGGACAAATACATATATACGCTACACCACATCTGCCAAGCAGATGCCTGACCAGCAGCGTAGTAACCCAACGCGCTTAGTCAGGCCTTGGGAAAAAACAACAACAAAAAAACAACAAACAAACAAAAAACAAACAAAAAAACAATAAAAATAAATAAAAAGACAATAATGATGATAAATAATCAAATAGGCAAATTAAGGTAAAACATGCAGACACACATTCACACACACACACGCACACACACACACACGCATACACACACACATGCATAACAGATATGCAGCCACAGAGTCAATGAAATATGTTACACCACGGCCCCGTTTCACACAGCAGGAAAAGCATTTCTTTATAATTATGCTGGCTGAGTTAGAACTAGCATCTTAACGAAAAGATCTCTGTCTCTCTCTTCATCGGAAAACAACAAGAAAATTGCGCGCGTGTGGATTTGTGTGTGTTCTTTCTTTAATTTAACGTCTTTTCACTTCAGAGTGATATTAAGGGGGGGGGGGGGGGGGGTGCGTGTGTGTGTGTGTGTGTGTGTGTGTGTGTGAAAAGAAAAGCAAAACGAGACAGACAGCAAATAAGAAATAAGTAACATTTGGAAAGAACCTGTTCGGTATCAGTTCCATATTCCTGAGGTCAGTTCATTCAGAAACCTTAATTATTGTCCCCCCCCACCCCCCTACCCCCCACCCCCTGGTAAAGTAATGTATTACAAACTGCCATCAAATCCTTGTGGCGGACATTTTTCCCCCTTCTCTATATAGAATCTTTAGCTACACACTGTGACTACAAGACAACAAACTCCGAGCAGAAAAGAACAAATCCTTAGAAGATAAAAAAAAAAAAGTGACTCAGAATTAAGGTCACACACACACACACACACACACACACACACACACACACACACACACACACACACACACAATCGATTCAATTCCATCGATTTTTTTTTCCTCTTAGTGACGAAGAGAGAGAGGAGGGAAGAGTAAAGGATGTACATGTGTACATGTACCACTTCACAATCCATTCGAGTACATAACGCACAGTGTTGAGATGCAGTGGGGCGGGAGGGGGTGGGGAGGAGGGAGAGACGGTAGGAAGGTTGAGAGCAACTGGTACAGAACAAGGGGGCGGGGGGACAGGAATGTGGGTGGGGGCCACTGAGGTGGGAGGGAGAAGATATCGGGAAGGATTGTTAACACCTTGTTTCCAATACTCTTACCTACACACACACACACACACACACATAAAAACAACAGGATGTCTCTCTCCTGAATGTGCGTGTGTGCGTGCGTGTGTGTGTGTGTGTGTGTGTGTGTGTGTGTGTGAGAGAGAGAGAGAGAGAGAGAGAAAGAGATAGACAGAGAGAGAGAAAGAGATAGACAGAGAGAGACAGAGAGAAAGAATCTGCGTGTACGTATCTTTGCATATATATATATATATATATATATATATATATATATATATATATATATATATATATACACGCTAATGTATGTGCGTGTGTATTGTTTATTCATTCAGTTGTGAATTTGCAATTCTATCTTGCTCACTTGTCCATTCATTCACTTCTTTCGTTCAAAATGCTGTATTAGTTTAAATCTATGGATATAAGACACGATCTGTCACACTTGCACAAAACACTGGGACACAAAAGCGCGCGCGCACATACATACACGCGCAAGGACTCGCGCTCGCGCGCGCACACACACACACACACACACACGAACACACACACACACACACACACACACACATACACGAATACACACACACACACACACACACACACACACACACACACACACACGAACACACACACACACACATGAATACACACACACACACACACACACACACACACACACACACACACACACACACTCACTGACACAAACACAAGGTTATTCAGAATGCTCTCAAAATGCCTGTCCCAAAGTCCTCTCTAGAAGGTTAAAACTAAGGTGGGGACCCTCTTCATTCAAACTGCATTTTCAAAAGGGGCAGAGGGGGTGGGAGTGGTAAGAAGAGGAAAGATGGGTGGGGAAGGGGACAGAGAGGTGGCAGAGGACAAAGAAGAGGGGGGGGGGGGTTGAAGAAAGCAGGGGAGACCCAAGAATCTGGTCAGACCACTTTTTTTTTTCCCCTGAAAAGGGTAATCTGGCCGGCAAAGAGACAGTGCGAACTGCGTGTCATAGTTTTGAGCGTGGGCGCGAGCGCGTTGAGAGAGAGAGAGAGGGGAGACAGAGAAACAGAGACAGAGAAACAGAGACAGAGATACAGACAGACGTAGACAGACAGAAACATAAGGAGTGCAAACAAACTTGAGCATGCCGCCGATGTCTACCCAGGAATCAGGACAGGACTTTTGTATAAGATTATGTTGTTGTCCTGTTCACCCATAACTATGTTGAGTCGTGACATGCTCGGAAAAAAAAAAAAAAAAAAAAGAAAGAGAAAAAATGTAACCCACTGACTATTCAAACTTGATGAAATGAGATCAGGGCAGTAGCAAAACTCTAAACTGGAAGTAGTACTGTTTTCTTTCTTTTTTTTTTTTTTTTTTCTTTTTAAAGTGGTGTCATTGGTTTTGATGAGCAAGAGTAAAGCAATCGAAGGGGGAGGGGGGGGGGGGGGATCAAATCAAAACAAAACAAAACAAAGCTCAGTTTTATCACAAAGATATATAATAATGACTGACGGGCGCAATAGCCGAGTGGTTAAAGCGTTGGACTCTCAGTCTGAGGGTCTCGGGTTCGAATCACGGTGACGGCGCCTGGTGGGTAAAGGGTGGACATTTTTACGATCTCCCAGGTCAACATATGTGCAGACCTGCTAGTGCCTGAACCCCCTTCGTGTGTATATGCAAGCAGAAGATCAAATACGTACGTTAAAAATCCTGTAATCCATGTCAGCGTTCGGTGGGTTACGGAAACAAGAACATACCCAGCATGCACACCCCCGAAAACGGAGTATGGCTGCCTACATGGCGGGGTAAAAACGGTCATACACGTAAAAGCCCACTCGTGTGCATACGAGTGAACGCAGAAGAAGAAGAAGAATGACAGCTTTCACAACTAACGAGCTTTCTCGTCAGCAGCAGTCAAGAAGTTAAATAAACCACACGCCCTGCCCTGCCCAAGGCCCCACTATCAGAACCAGATACATCAGCAGCGGCCTGTGCTAACGGTAAGGACTACCCCCGCAGGGTGGATATGATATATATATATATATATATATATATATATATATATATATACACAATATCACACATACCCGGACCGACCGAACCACTTCTGTGGACAGCCAAAGTCAATGGTGTGGGCGGGGGAGAACTTGACAACTCTTTCCCCCCCCGTCCCCGTTTTTTTTTTTTTTTTTTTTGTGTGTGGTTTTTTTTTTGGGGGGAGGGGGGGATTAGGGAGGGGGGGGGGGTTGTTTGTTGTTGCTTTTTTACTTGACAGCTCTTTTAACCCATGTTTTGTTGTTGTTGTTGTTTTTTCTTAAAGGCCCGAACACACTACCACTGATAAGGCGTTGACTTTACATGAGCCGCGGGGTATACCCGATTAAACCAAACCACCCGACTATGCACACAAAAAAAAAAAAAATTTTAACTACAGAAGACGACGAAAAGAATGGAGTGGGAAAAGAAAGTACGAGATTAAGAGACAAAGAAAGAAAGAAAGTAATGAATTTAATGATTAAAAAAAAAAAAAACTTCTTTCTTTTTTAAGTATTAGAACGACTGGGCACTCAAGAGCAGTGGAGGTGGACCGGGCCGGGGTGGTAGGGAGGGGGGGTGGTTTGTTGGAGGTGGAGTGACATTGTTAACACTAACATGAAAGAACGACTATGGGAGCGGGGGACGTGGGTGGTAGGGTGGAGGGTAGTTTTTTTCAGGGAGGGGAGGGAGAGGGGGAGGGGGTTGAGGCTGACTCCTGAGGTTGAGGAGGGGCATTAACATAAAAAATGAGAGTATGGGTGCCATGCAGTCCCACCCACTGAACACACATGGAGGGTGGATGGGGGGCAGGGGGGGGGCTGAGGGGTAGGGGCGGGAGGCATGGGTAGTTGGTCAGTGAAATGAAGAAAGACACTGGACAGGAGAGACAGGAGAGGAGAAAGAGAGAATACGTGGATGAATGAATGACTGAATTTCGATTTTCCAACGGTGGAGACACCAGCACATTGGACGACTGAGAGAGAGAGAGAGAGAGACAGAGACACAGACAGAGAGAGAGACAGACACAGAGATTTTACATGCACAAAATATGTGTGTTTGCTAGTGAATCAGTATGCATGTAAACCGCAAAGGTGTATACATTCACGTACGTGTAGGTGTGTAAATGCACGCGCGCATTCGTACATATATGCGGGTAGTGTGTGTGTGTGTGTGTGTGTGTGTGTGTGTGTGTGTGTGCGCGCGCGCACCTTATATAATAATTACGGGGTCTCCAGTTCAAGAAACAAACGAAACTTGACGCTAGCTGTTCAAAGTAGGTGCCCACAAAGCGTCCCATCAGGTCATAATCACATCTGTCTTCATAAAACTATTAACAGCCGTGACACTGACGGCGGTGGGGGAGGGGAATGGGTGAGGGAGGGGAGGAATCTTTTAACGCACGTGTAATGGCATACGTATAAAACTTCAGCTCTGAGCAGCTTTCGGGTCAATGATAAGTCAGCTGAGTTTTACATATTGTTTTTTTGTTTTGTTTTGTTTTGTTTTTGTTTTTTTCCTCCAACCTCTCGCAAAGAAGGTTCGTTTCATTTCAAAGACATTCACATAAACTGATAAAGAAACCCAGAATGCACAGCGAAGTTACAATCTTGCATGGCAAAAAAACATACAATGATTCGTATGATATTGCACACACACACACACACACACACACATATATATATATATATATATATATATATTTATATATTTATATATATATACACACACACACACACACACAAACACGCATACATGAGAGAGAGAGAGAGAGAGAGAGAGAGAGGGAGGAGGGAAGGGGGGAGGGAGGGGGATGTGTATAGAAGCAAACCAACAGAAAAATGTTTACATAGTAACACACAAAAACTTTTTTTCTTTTTTTCTTTTTTTAAGAGAAACTGAAACAGGCCCATGAAGTAAAGAGATTTAAAAAAAAAAAAAAAAAAACACACACAAAAAAACACATTATTTTCGAGATCGGGAAAAAAAAAAAAAAAAAAAAAAAAAAAAAAAAAAAATATATATATATATATATATATATATATATATATATATATATAAGTAAACAAATATCTGTCAAGACTGTCCCCGCACCTCAACGTTCCCTGACGACCCCAAAGACCCAAAGATTTCAATTGCCATTTCAGCAATTCTCCTCCGCTGTGACTGACACCATTTCACACACACACACACACACACAGTCTTAAATCCTGCGTCAGAGTCAGTGTTAATTACAACCCGCAGGTGAAAAGCGTAAGTACCTCTATCCCCCCCGACAACCCCCCTCCCAAACCCAGCCCCCCACCCCCCAAAGTCTGGCATAACTCATAAAAACGAACACCGCCAGATCTCATGGCGGCAGTGATCAACAATCCAAACACAGTATCGGTGTCAGTAGCTCAAGGAGGCGTCACTGCGTTCGGTCAAATCCATATACGCTACACCACATCTGCCAAGCAGATGCCTGACCAGCAGCGTAACCCAACACGCTTAGTCAGGCCTTGAGAATTTTTTTTTTTTTTTTAATTTAAAAAAATAAATTTTACAAAAATATATAAAAGAAAATAATAAAGATAAAAAAAAATAAAAAAATAAAATAAAGATAAAAATAGATAAAATAAAGATAAAATAATAAAAATAAAATAATAAAATAAAATAACAAAAATAAATCAAAATAAATAAACCTTATTCACGGATCTGATCTATTCACGGGTCTAATCTAGTCACGGCACTTATGGTTTTGAGTTGAGCTATCCCAACGCCATTTGTTCTGTGTGGGTCACCAGGATCAGGTTTCCAGCTTGTTTACTGGGAGTCTTATGCCATCCATCTGTTCAGCGATTAAAAGCACTGTCAATATGCCTCGTCATTGTGCCCCTTCCTTTCACCCACCCTGAACCACACTGTAGTGTTGGTCTGCTTTTTGAAAAGGTAGTATTAAAGTGGAAATCAGTTTACTTCATACCAAACGTGTGTGTGTGTGTGTGTGTGTGTGTGTGTGCGTGTGCGCATGCATGCGTGTGTGTGTGTGTGTGTGTGTGTGTGTGTGTGTGTGTGTGTGTGTGTGTGTGTGTGCGTGCGTGCGTGCGTGCGTGCGCACACATACATACGCATGTTTACCTTGGATTTCTTTCAAGTCAACTTCCTGTGACCTGTTTGCAAGCATTTCTTTTTTAAATCTGTGGAGCATATCAACAAATATAATAGAAGCACTGTGTTAGGAGCAATTAAACAAATAAAATAAAATAAAATAAAAAGCTGCTAAGTTGTAACAGAGCTGAACATGCTGACATGCTGTTAAGAGTTCTGACCAAGATAATATTCTTATAAAAAATAGTCATTTTATCATTCCATTTGAGTTTCCTTAATTGTCATCTCTTCAATGTCACAACGACAGATGTGCATGGCACACCCTGTCTTTCTCTTTCCTTGGGTTAACTCTCTCCATACGAACGGCGAAAGAGACAACGTTAACAGCGTTTCACCCCAATTACCATCATCAAAATATTGCAACTGGAAGGCTCTTATACTGAAGAGGTGAATGCTGACAAAAAATACCACAATTCTGACGACGCAAGCTAAAGTTTGGGTCATTCAGACACCCACTGGACATCCGAGGGGTCTGTGTAGAGGAGAAGAGAGGACTGGCCGTACTGAGTGAGTTAAACTAAAGGTTCAATCACCCACAGCTTGTGTTAGTGTGGTGGAAAGCTGTGAAAGATGATATATCCTTTCTCTCTATCATTATTCATGCTGATTTTATTGTAACACAATGCACTAACCAGGCATGCATACAACACGTGTACATACATGTATTTCAGTTTGTTTACCTATCAGAGGGGATTTCTTGTGGTTCTACAGAATTCTACCAGAGGACAACCCTTACATCACTGTGGGTTCTTTTTCAGTTCATCAAGCACATGCTAAACCAAATGACTGATGCTCCGTTTATTTTCTGGTCACACTTGGAAGAATGAGGTGAGACTGGGATTTAAACCCAGAGCCTCATGGATACTGTATTGGCAGATAAGCGTCTTAGCCACTCTGCCCCCTTCCTCTTGGCTGGAACACCGGTTAACCACAAATAAAAGTGTTCAAGGTATGCATCCTGGCATGTTTTTTGTGACATGAAGATGCATTTTGAGATTTTGACTGAAATAAAAGCCAAGGACGCTCCCACACATGATCAGTAAATGAGATGACTGTTATTTTCAGTGTTATGAAAAAAGAGATAATTTTTTTTTTTTTTTTAAAGAAAAGAAAAGAAAAAGGCAAGGGGAAGAAGAGAAGTCTGCAGATGGAGGAGTGAATCTTATTACTGCATCTGTCTTATTGTCCTCAGATGCATAATCTGGCTCATAGTCATACTCTCCTTGTGTGTGTCACATTCACCTAATAATAACCTTCTCATGTATCTGCGGATAAGAACATGATTGATAAACATCAAGTCATGAACAGCACCCTTCCCTCCAACGCTGAACAGGGCCGCACCAACTTGAAAGCCAGTGACTCTTTTCACTTTCCCATCGCCTGGCACACTGGATGCAAATAAAAGGTACTGAGAAACTCACCCAGACAAAAAGAAGCAGCTTTCATCTCTGCATCAAAATCAACAACTCCAGGTTATGGTTTGATGATGATGGTCTACTTTGATGGTTACCTACTTGTACAAGCCATGAACTCAATGGCTGGGAGATGTGAGCATCAATCTTCATTTTTATCATCTATTTTTCAGTTTTCATTATTATTCATAATATCATCATTATTACTATGATCATAATTACTGACATGGCTTCCACCACTCTCCTCACAAACCAAAGACTGGAGCAACAGCAGAAAATGACAATACACCAAACAACATGTGCATACTGATATGGGCCAGCATGACAGTGGGTGAAAACAACTGCAGCTAAACATCAAGACAACCTTTCCCTCATGAATAAATGACATTTACAAAGATAGACAGATAGATAGATGGACAGATAGATAGATACATACATAGATAGATAGACAGACAAAGATAGATAGATAGCCAGACCTCTCTTTCTGAAAACAAAGGAGATGGAGGGAGGGTGGGGGTGCTGGAGTGGAAAAGGCAGATTAGAACCCTTTTATTTTAGTTCTAAAGACAGCAAATGGGAGCCACTTGAATTCTCTCTTTCTCAGGGAGAGAAGCCAGTATTTTGCATGCCTGGTATGACTGCAGTTTTGCCCCCTGTGGACTCAATCAGGTTCCTTGGCAACGGCAGTGAACCACCATCCATGATGGGATCCAGAAACACCATGTACAATTTAAGTGATGATCTCGATGTCAGCATGACAAGAATCAAAAATATATGCATGAAATGAGAAAGTTGTCACTTAAGTGTTATCAGGTCATCCAGGAGTCAATAATTTATGCTCAGAAAAAAAGACAAGACAAGACAAGATGGCTTCCACATGAGTTGCCAGAGGCCAGGTTTCTATCACTTAATTCAATGGTCCCTGTGCCTGAGCACTGCTTCAGCCACAAAATTTGTTTCATTAAAAACAGTTACCATGTTCATTTTAAATATTTTTTTCCGATCTCCCAAGTCAACATAATGTGCAGACCTGCTAGTGCTTGAACCCCCTTTGTGTGTATACCATTATATCAGCGCAGAAGATCGAATAAGCACGATAAAGATCATGTAATCCATGACAGTATTTTCGTGGGTTATGGAAACAAGAACATACTCTGCATGCACACACCCCAAAACGGAGTATGGCTGCCTACATGGTGGGGTAAATAATCAATAAACAAAACAGCCATACACATAAAATGTTACATGTCTGAATGTGTATGTGTGTGTGCCTGGAATCTGATTGAATGACACAAGAAACGTATAATTAGTGCCCAATGTCAGCCGTCAATTGGCTCTACCCAGGTAAGCAGCCTGTTGTGCAAACGCTTAGAATCTGGTCTCTGACCGAGGATATTCACTATATAAGTATCCATATCATTCATTCATTCATCCATATGCATAAATCACAAAGACAGGGAACTAACGTCTACAGTATTTTTGGATGTGTCCACATGCAGTTTGGAGGAAAACAGTATACTTTGTGATTTTTCTTATGACAAGTAAGCCTGTCAAGGCTGTAAACTCACCAGGATTGAATGGGTTAAGTAAACAAACAGATGTGTGTGTGTGTGTGTGTGTGTGTGTGTGTGTGTGTGTGTGTGTATAGACACACATATACATATGCAGACTACTTGTCACAGAAGGAAGTGTGTTACCTGGGGGCAGCTTCCTTGGGGCATTTCTAAGGACTTATCTATATAGATATCTATAAAGTGAAGGCTTGACAAAATGCGCCAAAGGATGGATCAGTCTGACGGAACAACGGAAGACTTCTAAAGGCTGCCTACATGGCAAGATAAATAAACAAAACGGTCATACACTTAAAATGTTAAATGTTACATGTTTGTCTGAGTGTGTATGTGTGCATGCCTGAAATCTGATTGAATGACTCCGGAAACGAATGATGAGTGCCTAACGGCAGCCATCAGTCGGCTCTACCCAGGTAGGCAGCCTGTTGTGTATATGACACCGTGTTTGTAAAGCGCTTAGAGCTTGGTCTCCGACCAAGGATAGGTGCTATTACAAGTATCCATGTCAATCAAAAAAGAAACAAACTCCATGGTGAGGGTTTGGAAACATTCATGGTTTTCAGTTTCAGTTTCACTTTCTCAAGGAGGCGTCACTGCGTTCGGACAAATCCATACACGCTACACCACATCTGTTGAGCAGATGCCTGACCAGCAGCATAACCCAACGCGCTTAGTCAGGCCTTGAGTGCATGCTTACATATTTGTGTACCTATGAAAGTGGATTTCATTTTACGTAATTTCGCCAGAGGACAACACTCTCGTTGACATGGGTTCTTTTTCAGTGCGCCAAGTGCGTGCTGCACACGGGACCTCGGTTTATCGTCTCATCCGAAAGACTAGACGCTCAGTTTGATTTTCCAGTCAAACTTAGGAGAAAGGGCGAGAGCGGGATTCGAACCCACACCCTCACGGACTCTCTGTATTGGCAGCTGAGCGTCGTAACCATTCTGCCACCTTCCTCCTTTCATGGAACATTCTAAAGGATTCATTCGTTCACAGTGAGCATGGCCAAACACTGGCTGGCTGACTCAATGACACAAAGCGATCTGAACAACTCAAGCCATGCTGCTGAGCAATCCACAGAAACCCAAAAGACAACAAAGTGCCACTGCAACAAGCAGCTATAGGCCGAAACCTCATACTCCAGAAAACTAAAACAACAACGACAAAAAGACCAGCCAAGACAAGACAAATAACTCTCTGAAATATGTCAGACTGAATGCAACAAACAGCACACCATTGACTCTCAATACAACACAATAATTACAGCTGTTAGCTGACCAACAACATACTGCATTAAATCATTAAATAAATGCACACACACACACACACACACACACACACACACACACACACACATATATATATATATATATATATATATATATATATATACACACACACATATATATATACATATATATGTACATAATCACTTGGACATCTTTTCTATTTCATTTTTGCATGATGGAAGCAGTTGGCACAGTAATAGATCTATAGGTACCAGGTCAAACGAGGTATAAAATGTAACTCACCACTGCTCAGTGGTGTCCCCTGACCCTGGTGGAGAGAAGGCGAAGAGACAGGCTCATCATCCTCGTCAAATCGAATGGGAGTGGTGAATACTGGGCCATCCAGCTGAAAACAAAAATCAATTGTTGAATTAGTTATTTAAGGAAATATACAGATCTTATATTTCAAGCTGACTTTACTACAAAATACAGAGATGACTACATATGAATTATTTAATCTATATATTCAAAAGAAGTGGGCAAATGAAAACCCATGTGTATTAATAAACATATTTTTGATTTTGATTTTATTTTGATTGATCACCAGAATGCCAGAAAGTTGCATTTATTGTCAGAAGTTTAAAATGACACAAGAATTATGAATGTATGCTGTCTAGGAGACATAAGTCTCATATCATCCTAATCCTGTTTCAGAGAAATCATCATGGCTGTCTGTTTCTGTTGAAATTATATATAAGACATCCAAACATATTCCAGTTGAAAAATATACCTTGATACGCTTTCTGTTTGGAGTATACATGGTGTATGTTGTCCTCAAAGTGCCCCCTGCCTGGTCTCTGTTAAGTGCACTGTCAATAAAATTCACAATCGACCTGAAAGACAGAAATTGAACAATAATCTGAATACATTCATGGATATCAATATGTCCAGTATACATAAAATGAAATTAAATGCAAATTACTAATACAGAAAAGTGCTATATGCTGCAAATTATGTTAGTAGTAAAGCGAGTTTATTAATCAATGAACCCCCCCCAATAAATTAAAGAAGGAAAACACATTTTTTTTGGATATAATCAGTATTACTGTGCGTGTATCTTACTAGTTGTAATACTTTGCTGTTTAGGCTTAATGAAGTTAATCAAGTTACTCATACCAAAACAGAAAAGCAAACATGCAACACATTCTGATGAAAAATGATCTAAATTGAAAATAGGCCATTCATTGATTTCAACTGAATTCAAGTTCATTTATCTAAAACAGCTTTAGAAAAAAATAAATAAATAAATAAATTTAAAAAGCTGATTCCAACTAGGATGTGATGGATTATTTATCAGACCACTGATTCAAGCTACAAGAAAAAAAAATCCTTGTCATTTCCACAATCCTATACAATTTCCATCATAATAATTCCTTTCACATTTTGAATCACTTTTTTACAGCCTCCCAATAATGAATAAATAATGAACTTATGTCACCTTTCTTCAAGTTCATTCCAATTCATTCATATATACATATATATATTAATTAGTATTTACATGCAGAAACACCCCATAAACCCATTGTGCTGGTTAACTCTTTGGAGCCTACCCTACTTTTGTATAACATTAACATAAACAACTGAAATAAGATAGATAAACAAAGTAAACAAATAAGTAAAATACATTGCGACTGAAACAGAACAAAAATGGCGAAGTTCACAGAACTTGTGTGCACCCACACACATGTGTATACATATTACACACTCAAGTCAAGAATGCAAATGTACGCATGCAAACGTGCGCACACACACACACACACACACACACACACGCACACACACACACACACACACACATATATATATATATATATATATATATATATATACTGATCTCTTCATTATGGACATGCAACAATGTGCAGTCTCATAGACACCCAGACCCAACCCTCAACTGACAAATATCCAGACCACAACCTCCACATACAATGATACACACACATTTATATTATATATATAGAATATTCACAGTATACACACACCATACAGCATTGAACTATTCATGACATTCTTTCACTTTCTGAGAACACTGAAGTATTTCAACTGCAGAGGCTTCACAGTGGGAAAAAAACCTGCAGCAAGCCATGATGGTGTGAACTAGTGATAAACCCATCCATTCTGTCTCAGCACCATGACTTTTTCTTTTATAGTTTTAACTAACTGATACCCTGAAGATACTTGATGACACACAAATGAACAGGATTGAAATTCTTGCTTTTCCGAGGCCAGTAAAATTTCACAAGGACCAGAACAAATGCCCTTTCAACTGTCTTGCCAGATACATTCTGTTCTCCCAAGAAAATAGTATGGAGTCATAACATTTTATTCATTAATTTGATGACATCCATTTATTTGTTTATGTATCCTTTTTTTCTTTTCCCCCGAGGCCTGACTAAGTGTTGGGTTACAGCTGGTCAGGCATCTGTTTAGCAGATGTGGTGCTGCATATTTTATAGATTTGTCTGAACACTGTGACGCCTCCCTGAGTAACTTGACTGAACTGATCTGAACTGAACCAGTAAAATACATTTCATTTCTGCAAGCAACAGCACATGATAAACAATATATAATATACAGTTTAGTTGGGTGCACTGTCAATATCAGACAGCGTCAGTCTCTGCACTGCATGTGCATGTGTGTGTGTGTGTGTGTGTGTGTGTGTGTGTGTGTGTGTGTGTGAGTGAGTGACTGAGTGACTGAGTGAGTGACTGAGTGAGTGAGTGTGTGTGTGTGTGTGTGTGTGTGTGTGTGTGTGTGTGATGGGTGTTAATATGTATGGATACATGTATGTGTTCAAAACAATACATAAATTATATCATTATCAGTCAATGAAGATAAAAATGCAAAACACTTTAACAATAGGCTTTGCTCTCGATGTAGTTAACAATACATCCTGCAACTGATCTGGCACAGTAACTGGGGAAGTAACTTTGTAAGTCACATGCTGTCTTCTTTCTTCTTCTTTCCGCTACACGACCAACATCGACTTGCCGATGACTGTTGTGGTTCATGCATGATGGGTATTTTCGTGTCTCCATAACCCACCGAACACTAACATGGGTTACAGGATCTTTAACGTGCGTATTTGATCTTCTGCGTGCATATACACACGAAGGGGGTTCAGGCACTTGGAGGTCTGTCCGTCAACAACTGAACTTGAAGTTCAAAATCATATCAAATCAAGGCTCAACAGTCTGCAGGAATGTGAAAACTGAGTAGGCTGTAAGACTTCAAATTCAGCAAGTTAAATTTGTCACACATAATACTAAAATGGCAATTATCGCTATAGATTAATATTTTTATTGCAAGAGTCAGAGCCATAGTGTGAGCATGCTGCATGATGATGAGCAATGTCAACGCATGATGGTTTGACGGTCAAGCTGACTCCTATCACATCGGAATGTTAATTTCCAACCCTTTCAAGTCCAGTACAAGTGTTAGTAGGTCCAAAATCATGGATGGTACATTTAATATTCGGCTACAACTAACATACCTCCCCAGACCTTCAGCTGCTGTGGCTGGTTAGTTTCTGTCTCAAGTTTGAATATTATCACTTTCAAATTTCGCAGACATTCTCCATCTCTCGGCCAAAACGAAGATAACATGGCAAGGGAATTCACTTTCAATGACCGGTTTTTGACGTGTTTTATTGTTACCTCCCCTTAATATCTGTTTCGCCTGCTCCTCAACTTCTTCAACCTCACCTCTACTACAGAAACACACACACACGCACGCACACACACACACACACACACACACACAAAACATTGCGCTGACAGACACTCGTGGAAGGGACAACCGTTCCCGATACTGAGCAAACGAAGTGGCCTCCCCTGAACGAACATCATGGAGTCTGCGGCGACGCTTGTCTGATTCATGTTGGTCATTGATCGCTGAGTCTCAGGTATTAAATCCCTTATTTTCGTGTGAAGTCTTTCTCCCACTTATTTCTAAAAAGAAAAAGTAAAAGATGTTGTGGTCAGATTGTTTTAGTGTTGCAACTTTTGATATTTTGTTTACAAATTGATTACAAGTGCTGGTGATACTGTGTGATCTGCACAATACTCAGAAGATTATTTCGCTTTCAGTTTCACTCAGCCGCAATGAAGTATATTCATATTTCATAGAGACTGTAGACAACCCTACTGAATACAGATGATTGTAAGTTATCTTGTATTATTTACTGTTTTCAATGGTAGTAGCAGTAACGTGCGTGTTGTGTGTATGTGTGTGTGTGCATGTGTTTGTGTGCGTGTGTGTGTTGTGTGTGCGTGTGCGTGCGTGGTGTGTGTGTGTGTGTGTTTATGTGTGTGTGTGCGCGCACGCACGTGCTGTGTGTGTGTGTGTGTGTCTTAAAAAATATTTGTCTCCAAAATCGGTTTTTAATTTTTGTAATATGCTGAAAGGAGGCAAAAAAAAAAAAGTCATTTTAGCTGCCAGTAAGATGATTAGATTTGCAAATGTTGCCAAGCTACACTTTTGGAGTTAAAAGACATTTGTGTTTTCTCAGCTTTTATGTGTCATTGTTGTGTATTTGGAAATGTTTGCTCTGGGCATGAAAACATTATTTTGCAGTAATCCTCCATATTCCAATAGGAGTGAAAGGATAATGAAAACTTGAAATGTGTGTGTATGTGTGTGTGTGGGGGGGGGGGGAGGGTGCATGGGGCGGATGGGGGTGGAGGGCATTGGTGGGGGTGGATGGGTGGTAAGTTCATGTGTGTGTGTGTGGAAAAGATGTCATCGTGCACATCTTTGTACAATGTGTGTGTGTGTAATTAAAATCAGATACTGTTTTCTTCAAACCTCTCTTGTCTCCACTTGATAATCACACCTTGTGTAAGTTTTCACGTGGGAGACTATTCCTGTATGTTTAGGGGGTCTGTTTCCTGCATGACTGTGCTGGAGACTGCCTTGCTGCAGTTTGCAACCAAGAAAATGATGACAAACCTTGCATGATGCCAAAGGACAAAAATGTTATCACTTGTTTTTGGTGCTTGATGAAACACTGAACCACTGAATGTGCCCTCCGGAGGACACAGAAGGAAGTTCAACTTGAACACTCTCAGGAGATAATTTTCTCTTGCCCCACTTTATTTAAAAAACAAACAAACAAACAAAAAAATCAATTATGAAATTGCTGTCATGATAGTTTTAAGTTTTTGCTCTTTAGTCTTGGCAGGAGGTTTAAGCTTCAGATAGAGTTGATAATGGGTGGCCTGTGCAGGGGACTGTTTAAATTATTCTTCAATTTGGCACTTAAGAGAAAAGTTCTGCCCTGTGACTGTGCCTGAATGATAAAGTATTTGCAGCACCTTTCATGTTATCATTTAATATTTTCTTTACCATCTCATGAAGAAAATAATTTGACATGCAGCTTAGTTCATTTCCTTGTCTTCACTGTTTATGTCCATGTACAAAAATGTTTCAGGAAGCTCAGGGCTTTTATTTATTTGTTTTTAACGTTTTCACTATTTCAGTACTACTAAGTAACTGTGTTACATCGTATTTGATGTACTTTCCCATTGCTCCTGGGTTGATAGGTGTAGTGTGGAAAATAGTCTGCTCATCATGTGTTATCTGTTGTTGCAGGATGACTGCATGAGACAGTCTGCTGTTGGAAAGAAGATGAATGAACTGATTCATCTGACCTTCACTGCCACCCCATCCACCTGATTCCTGTCCTTGGGTCTTGGAGTTCACATGTGCACCACTGACAGACAAGACATAAGCCATCAGAAAACTTTCCCAGATTTAGAGAAGAAGATTGGTCTGTGTGAGAGATGTCCCTTCTGCAGCAAATCCATGACGCCATGGACATCACAGAGTCCGACCTAGCCATACCCCCTGTCACAGACAAGGAGGAATTGTTAGGGCGAATAGCAGAAAGCGTCACAGCTGAAGATGCCAGAACCCTCCAGGCTTATATTCTGGAGCAGCGGCTTCCGCACCCAGACCAGTTTTGGGAGTTGACCATGCTGATGGCTCCCTGCCTGACTACAGAGAACCTGACGGACAAACCGCAGTTCTTCACCACTGTGCGACGATGTCTGGTTCACTTTTCTCGCCACGGAAAGCCCAAAGAAATGGTGCTGGCTTTTCTGGAACAGTTGGAGGGTTTCCATGATGATGCGCGTTTCATCTGTATACTGCCCTGCTTGCAGAACGCTTTGCTACAGCTTCCGGTCAAGCGTGGCCGGTCTCTGGAGCTTGCCCTGGACACACTCAGCTGTCACATCACTGCCATTCCTGCCCTGCAGAATCTCAATCTTGAAGGGGAGGAGATAAAACTTCTAGAGACGGATGAAACTGTCAGCCGATTTCTGAACGTTGTTCCAGCCTTTTTAGATTTCATTCGTCCCTTCCTGGAGGGAGTGAGCAGTGATGGGGATGGCAGTGGCCGACAGTGGGAGCTCAAAGTCATGAAGAAGCATTTACTTCAACTGCTGCAACACCCTTTGTCTTTCCTAGACTTACGATTCAACCCAAAGGAACGCTCACCCAAGACATACAGCCGTGAGACTGCAGAAACTGTGGTTCAGTGCCTTACCATGATAGAAAAGAACTTCTACCGCTTGTTGATACAAAACCCTGCTGATGGAAATTCAACCTTTAGCGATGTTGTGCAGAAAGCCAAAGAGAGCTCTCCAAGCAGTGCTGATGTTGAGGACATAGACATGGACGAAGAAAACAGAGAGAATGAGCGTCGAGCGTTAGGGGTAGGGGAGGGAAAGACAGAGGACAACCAGGAAGTAATGCTGTCCCGAATGTCTGCAGCCTGTCTGCTGTACCTGGTGGAGGTAGAGGGTCAGGGGCAGCAGTGCTGGCCGGCTGTGCTGAGCGCTCAGCACCTGCTTCACGCCTCTCTCCCCTACGTCCATCTCCTCCTCACCACCCCCACCCAGACCATCGTCTACAAGGGTCTGGCTCTTCTCTCCTTCCACCTGGCCTGCATCACCCACTTCAGTCTGGACGCCGACTTTCTAGATGACAGTAACGTGATGCCAGTCATCAACGCCTTGATCACGGTCATGAGGTCCTGCCCCATCCGTGAACTGCGTGTGTCCGCGCTGTCTGTGTTCAGGGCCTTCTTCCCCTGCCTGACCTGCTCTGGAAGGTACCAGCTGATGAAGTCCATTCTGGCTTCCTGCGAGCATGCAGGTGTGAAGGCAGTGGTGGTTGGTATGCTGAAAAACGAGATTGACATGGCCCTCAGTAAACTGCAGCATGCGCATGCCGGAGTTGTAAACAACACCATCACCGCCAAGCTGGAACTGCTTGGTGACAGCACAAAGTCAAAAGACAGCACCACTGTGGCAAGGAAGGAAGCAGAAGTACTGTCAGAATACTTCTTTCACAACAGACTGAAACAGCTGCTGGTCCTGGTCACCAGGCTGTCGGACGGAGCTGCCACAGACTTGCTGGAAGAGTCGGACATGATCATGGCCACGCTCAACCTGCTGCGCTACCTGGTGCTGAGGGACAGTCGCCACAGCAACCAGACGGGCATCTGGGGCATGTGGGGGTGGCTGGAAGAGGACTATCTGTCCAAGGTGCGGGTGGGCCTGGACATGTCGGTGGGGCACTACCAGCTGGAGCTCAAGAGCCTGACCAACAAGCGGCCAGGTGGCGGAGGGGCTCAGCAGCAGCAGGAGATCGAAGCCGCAGTCAGCGTGGCAGGGATGACGCTGCCGCCCATGACTCACGAGCAGCGACTCAACGTCATGAACTCAGCGCTCACCACCTTCGACATGATCAAGTGCGTGCTGGCCAGGCTGTGCGAGCTCATCGACCTGAAGGGGAAGGAGTGAGGGGCATGTGTGTGGTGGGGGGGGCTGAAAGATGGTGAGGTGTGGATGGGGGAAGTGTGGGGCGCTGTGTTTGCTGCTGCTGAATCAAGTGACAGACCTCTTTTTAAACTCAACCAGAATGGGAAAGTTGTTTTGTTCGTGGTGTTTTTTTTTGGTTTTTTTGTTTTTGTTTTGGGTGTGTTCTGGTGGGGGTGGGGGTGTAGTGTGGGGGGGGGGAGGTGGGAGTGGAGGGGATTGTGCACTGACACCTGTGAGACTTCTGCGAGGTTGAGCCTAAGGGGAAACCAAATGCAAGTGTGTGTGTTTGGTGGGTGGGTATATTATAGGGGTTGAGGGATGTTGTGAGTGCTACACCAGTGATGAAGTTTCCGTGAGGTTAAGTTTGTGTGTGTGTGTGTGTGTGTGTGTTTAATCTTTAAAACTTCTAAATGAAGTGGGGAATGAGACTTGCGCCAGGGACAAGTGAAACAAGACTTCTGTGAGATTAATGGGAGAGAGTGATTGGAAGGAGATGCAGGGAGCTTGGGGGTGGTTACAAGTTGGTACCAACACTAGTGAAAATTTCCGTTAAGATCAGTGTGTGTATGTGTGTGTGTGTGTGTGTGTTGGGGATGTTTGCAAGGTCTGTAAACTTGTAACATGACTTCTGTGGGGTTATGAGGAGAGTAAGATGTGAGGAGGGAGAGGAGTCATGTGTGCTTACACTTCTGACCACAAGATTGAACTTTGCTGTATGTCTTTGTCAGTTTGTGAATTATCTTTTTTTTTTTCTTTTTTTTTCTTTTTTTTTCAAAGAGTTGTGCATGAAACATGTGAATAAGTGACTTTTTTCTTGCTGTTTGCCAAACACATCAATTTGATGCATGTGACTGATTTCATACAGATTGAGGTCTGTGAGGTCTTGAATTGCAATAGATCTTTATGTTTGGGTAAACTTTTATTCTTCACGTTATTGTGTGTGAGTTGTCTGTATTGAGAATGTAAAATTACATTCATGCATTTACACGCATGCATACACAGCCAAGCAGGCATTGCATGTGTTGGTGGGTTTGTGTGTGCCGCGTGTGTACCTGCATGCATGTGTCACTGTGTGTGTGTGTGTGTGTGTGTGTGTGTGTGTGTGTGTGAAATGGGATCCAGTATCATCCCCTATTGTGACAGGTGTGACTGGCACATTGATCCAAAGTCAATGAGTGTCTGTGACTTGAATCTCTGCAGCACCTGGTGGGTAAAGAGCAGAATTCTGTTGTCTCCTACATCAAGTTGGGCGCTGGTTTTTAGGAACATTTTTTTTTTACAACCTTACAAAAATATTTCTGGATAGTAAAAGATGTCTGTATGGGTAGAGTATTCACTGGTCATTTGCTAATTTGTTTTACCCGGCTGCTTTTTTTTTGTTTTGTTTTTTTTGATGAGGATGGTGATGTTTAATAGAAGCGATTATTCATGATCTATTTCATTTCATTTTTGTCTGTTAAGTTACTGTTCTTTTTTCCCAGTATATTTATATCATGTGTCTATATTATGAAATACTTGTCTTTTCTTTTGTTTTTCTTTCTTCTAAATGTCCACTGTGTGATGAAGAAATAACATAAAAAAATAAAATTAAAATTTTTTTTTTAAAATTAACCCAAAAGTGTGGGTTGGTAGGTGTGGAGAGCACATGCTGGGTGTGTGTTTCCATACTCCACCTTGCTCCATCATGGATTATGGGATCTGTAAGTTTAACATGCATGTTTGATCTTTGGAAAGTGTTTATAGCACTTAAAGATCTGCACTTGCATATTTATGAATGTTTACTGTATGCTCACCTAGGAAAGTGGAGAAAACTACCCACTGTTAACTCCATCAAGCACTGCCAGGATCCGAACCACAGACATGCAGGACCTGCCTGTTTTGTTTTGATCACACTAGCCCATCTGATTCAACATTGATTAGCACTGCTTCATAGGAAAGGTTAATTCAGCTTTGTCTACTTTTTATATTTAGATGATATATTGTCCATTGATTTTGAATTTTCATCCAATTCTAGCTCAACTGCTTTGCAAGAAATCATTTCTGAATGTTTCATTATTTTGTAAGATGTGACTTAAAAGCACACACAAAAACACCCCCCAAAAAATCAAGTTGACCCTGGTGTGTTATTCCAGTGTGTGTGTGTGTGTGTGTTCCTGTGTGTATTATTAACCCCATGGCTGCCGCTGACGAGTATGCTTGTCAGTGAACGATTGGTGTCTATCTAAGATTAGAATGATGCTGCAGGTCTGGATGTTGATCACCATTCCTTATTTGGGGTGATTCTTCTTGGGATTGCATTATCTTCGATCATTAAAACCAGTGACATGACTGAAAAGCACACGGGGTAGTTCTCGCACTTCCTTGTTTTCATTTCAGCAAGGTTCAGCAGTTAAGAGGTTAAGAGTCTTCCATTTCTGTCTCACTCTTTCGAAACCGGAACCTGAGAAGCAAGGGAAACGACCAAGATTCAAGTTGGTTAATTCTTTTTACAGAATTACCTCCCTTACTCCGCTGATTCCCTCTCAATGATGCTAACCCGCTGGCGAATTGAAGTCATAAGATTAGTGTGTGTGTGTGTGAGTGTTTAATTCCTGGTTCATGCCGCGGGAATCAAACCAGTGAAAACTGGCTTCCTAATCGGGAGGATTCCACTTGACCACCGATTAACGTACGCGCGTGCGCAGATGTGTGCGTACATGTCAGTGTGTG
>NC_134884.1:28589248-28611748 GCF_041734735.1 Babylonia areolata | reverse complement strand
GAGAGAGAGAGGATGAGACAGGAACACAAAGACACGGAGAGAGAGAGAGGATGAGACAGGAACACAAAGACACGGAGAGAGAGGGGATGAGACAGGAACACAAAGACACGGAGAGAGAGAGAGGGGATGAGACCAGAACACAAAGACACGGAGAGAGAGAGAGAGGGGATGAGACCAGAACACAAAGACACGGAGAGAGAGGGGATGAGACAAGAACACAAAGACACGGAGAGAGAGGGGATGAGACAAGAACACAAAGACACGGAGAGAGAGGGGATGAGACAAGAACACAAAGACACGGAGAGAGAGAGAGAAGGGGGGATGAGGCAGAGGCACAAAGACAGAGAGAGAGAGAGAAAAGGTGAGGAGGGGGGGGATGGAGAGATGGGCTGAGGGGAGGGACATGTATGGGAAGACAGAGAATGTGTAAGGAAAGAGATGGGTAGGGGGAAAGAGGAAGGGAAGGTGAGAGAGGCGGGGATGGTGGTGGGAGTGGGGGGGGGTGCAAATGGGGAAAAGAGAGTGAGCGAGAAAAGGAAGGAGGAAGGGTTGGAGGAAACTGAGGAGAAAGAGAGAAAGAATGACCAATGCTAATCATTCACCAGTTTAAGAATTGATCAACATGGAACGCACAAGTCATCAGTGACAGGGTTAAGACGAGTCTGGCGCTCACAAATTAAAGGCATCTTTTTGAAAAGAAAAGAAAAGAAAAACGCTGAAATTATAAGCACCTCGTAAATTTCTATTGCTTGATCGTAAACAAGCAAAGGAACAGAGAAGAACAATCAAATTCCCCAAACCTTTCGAATAAAACTGCATACGACACTGACGAAAACGCGAGACTCAAACCCACTCACGCACAAGCATACCGTAACAATGTCAGCATTTATCCGAATATGGGCAAAATTCCCAAAGAAAACGAAAGAATCGATCGAAAATACGAAATGAGCAAACAAATGGTGAAAGAAAGAGATACAGAGGCACAGAGAGAGAAAGAGAGAGAGAGAGAGGGAGAAAGACAGCACGAGAGGGAGTGCTGAGGGCGGGGGCGGGGGGGGGGCAGGGGGAGGGAGATTCAGAGAGCAGGTTTTCCCCGTGAAATGACGCAGTTGGAAAAAAAAAAGCAAAAAAAAAAGCAAACCACAGTTAGTCCCCCCTCATTATGGGCGGTTTTGTATTTCTTTCCCGGCCTCGTTAGTCAGTGTGCACGCGTAGGCTACATACGTGCATTCGCGTGCGCTGCGAGTTCGGGTGTAGTTGCGTGCGTGCGTGTGTAAGTGTATGTGAGCGTGCCTCTGTGTGTGTGTGTGGGTGCGCGCGCGTACTCGTGCACGCGTTTTTTCATAAAAAAAATACTGTTGTCTTTATCAAGTACTTGTTAATAAACAAAACAAAAAGAAGCTCTGTCCTTCACAAAAACAACTTATAAATAACACTAAAAAAAAAAAAAAAGAAAAAAAAAGAAAGAATAATCATATGTATATTACACGCATAATTCTTTGCAAGAACAGTAGTGCTTCTCTCTCTCTCTCTCTCTCTCTCTCTCTCTCACACACACACACACACACACACACACACACACACACATTAATCCTGCAATGTCAGTAAGAAAAAAGACAAAAAAAGACATCCAGGCAAAACTTGTTAACACATTCTCTTTCGCAATATTTTTTTTGCACGGCAAAACTACAAACAGAATCATTTCCAAACTTGATCATATCGCTTCACATAGCGTCATCTGCTGACACTGATCTGTAAAATAAGTTAACCACATCTGCAATCATACGAAAGATTAAAAAGAAGAATTAAAAAAAAGGAAAAAAAAGGGGGAAAAACAATGAAAACAACGAAGATATCCACACAAGGTTGACAAGACTGGTTCGATATTTACACATTGTGTTAACAGCTGCAAGGGAGACCAGTCTGACCCTAACCGGAAACCTATCATGACACAACTGAAGACATGTCAGTTTAAGAGGGTAGGGTTCTCAAACTCACGTCGTATTCAAACATTACAATGTGCTAAAAAAAAAAAAAAAAAAAATTAAATAAATAAAAATTAAAAAGGGCAGGGGGGGGGGGGGGGGGGAGTATATTTACATGTAGCACAGTACAAATCAGCTTAAAAAAATTATTTATTATTAATTACTTTATCAGTATACCACCTGGCCAACGCGAGTATGCGCGTGGGCTCACACGCGCATTATTATAGCAAACAGCCAAGGAACGAAAAACAGTAATTTAATTTCCCCTCTTCGCCTCTCACCACCTTCCAACGCCTAAAGGTACCCCCCTCCCCCTCCACCCCGCCCCCGCTACTCCTCGACTTGAAAAAAAAAAAGTGATGGATTAATATGTCGTCAACTCCTTCGACCACTGTATAACTTGTGACACGTAGCCTACGACGTGACAGAAAGAAGAACATTTTCCTGCAAGGCTTCCATGCTCTCCCCGAAAACGACCGAATCCCAAAACCACGACCGCCATGGTGAATTCAGACTGATGCCGTCAGCACGTACGACAGCGCACCTTGAGAGCACTAAACGTTAAAGTGGGGGTGAGGTCACAACAAATAAGAAGTAGCCTACGTGGAAACCATTGCCCGGCCACGCTACGGCAACACACTGCACGCGGGGAGGTCCGAACACCCAACCCGTGGTCAGTCCACTGACCAGACTATTACACACACCACTATAGCACTGGTTCAGTAACAAGGTCCGGGTCTGACCCCTACATATCCCAAACCATTTGCCTCTCTCTCTTATGTACCTTTTGCACCTCCCCCACCACCCCTTCCCCCGCCTTCTTATCCACACCAAAGTATCTGGTACATCTTGCGACGATCAGCTGTGGAAAAAAAATCTCACAGAAGGACTTGACTCACGCGTCAAACGAAAACAAAACCATTAAACAAAAATTCGTTTAAGACATCGTAAAGGAAAACAAAAAACCCGATTTCTTTTTGACACAGGGGGAGAAAAATGATTTCATTTTCCTTGCCCTGTATTGCATGATCACAGTGGAGTTGTCCACGTAAAGATGCGTAGTTTCTTGGCACACCACATGGATTTCAACACTAAGCATACTGAAATATTATTAACGGTATACATCACCCCCACAAAAATGTTACACAGAATGTTCAAAGCTTAAAACGTTTCGCGTGTGTATGTTCCAACAGTTCCATTGCACAAAAAGTGAGATGTACAGAACACTCAGCAACACACTTCAGAGATTACACACACAAGGACACTAAGGTAAACAAGACACAAGGTAACAAAAAGCCAACGACCGTTCACAAGTTGCATAATACGTCATCGTGGCAACGACAGTGGTATGAGAGTTTATTAGTATGTGATGCACATAACATACGCCCCAATGTTCCGCAATTGCAGGGTTAAAAAATCCAAAAAAAATCGCGTGAACACAGAAACAAACTGTCCAGCCAGAAGGTAGCGGCAGCCAGGACAGAAGGTTTGGGGAGCAGAGTTTGAGCTGTTTTGAAAAAGGCCGAGCAACAGTGTCCAGACATGATGCTTCATCAACACGATTCGTCATTGATTTGGAAGACGCAGGATTCGATCGATCTACACAGATGTACGCTTCTTGATGACATTTAGGAGAGAACATTCTTTGCATAACCCACGCTCAAGATGAGAATCTCCCCCCATTTTTTTCCTAAGCAGTTGGTATCGATGGCACTGCAGACATTGACGATAACGACAAAGCAATGGTAAATATTCTCAACAAATAATTTATGTGTATTCGAAAAGTGCAACATCACTGATGATATATACTAATATCAATTCTGTAAAACACAATCGGGGGGGTGAATTCATGGCTCATTTCGATGCATGAAGTGAAAAAGCATCACACTGTTGTAGGTTTGCTGAAAAACAAAACAAACATCGATCTTCTTTGTCTCTTGTGACGTCAGGCATACACGAAGCTCCGCTTAGCGTCGGAAATTTGCTCATCATTTCTTCACATATTTCGTTTTCCCCACTTTTCAAAGGACTGACCCTTCTGTCTCTCTACTTCGCCAGACAGTAGTTTATCACTTCTTTCAATTGTTCATCGTCAGCAACGCAATCATCACTTAGTAGTTCAACTTCAAGAGTTCACTAATCACACCAAGCGACGTGAGCATTTAACACTTCAGTCTCACTAATTAATATTTGTCAGGAGTTCACTTATCACTGTTTCGTCAACCGTTTTTGTTGTTTCTTCAGCGACCTTCAAAAGTTATTTTTTTTCAGGCGTTCAGCTGTTCATACAACAGTAATCTTTCCACTGAATCCTAAATCGTGTGTTAGGTTTTCAGTTTCTAAACATCATGCATTATCTATGAGATCTTCGTTTTGGTTTTTTTTTGTTTGTTTGTTGTTGTTTTTTACATCACAAGTTACGACACCGTTTTACTTCAGAAGTTGAGTCTTTAACATCTGGACACGTACCAACTTCAATGCGATTACCATCACTGGTGAACTCTTCATTTTATTCTCACCATTATGCACGGATTCTTCAGTCTTCCCAGAGTCAGACGTTGAACAAAACAACGTTATGAGTCGACTCCTCAACATCAAGATATAACACTTCAGTCTTTAACATCAGAATTTTCTTTTTTATTCTCGTCTCTCAGCAACGTCAGTGGGTTGATTCACCACTTTTCCAGCGTCACCTTTTCTGTCAGCGTCATATGCCAACCAAAGTGTATGTTGTTGTGCACTGAGTGATGCTACTGTATATCAGTCATGTGTTGATTAACAGATATTCACAATGAGCTCAGAAATAAACCAACGCCTTACTGAATGAACAGCAGTATCGAAAAAACAAAACAAAAAACAAAAAGAAAAGAAAAAAAAAGGACTTTACCAAACTCCCACGACGACCCTTCAGTGCCCGAACGTGCTTTTACACTTGCCCCGGAAGCCCTCCAGGCACGTGAGCACCTGGTCGAAGTACATCCGGCTGCCCTCCATGGGCAGGGACCCGTCCTCCTGAGCTTCCCGGACCTGGAAGCGGACCTCCAGGTTGGACTGGCACGTGCCCATACAGCGGGGGTCCAGGGCGCGCGTGGGGGTGTCGGCGGCGGTGAGGAACTCGTGGCAGTAGACGTTGCCGTGCTCGCGCACCGTGTGGCTCTCGCGCAGGCCCAAGCCCCCTCGGGCCTCGCTGATGCTGTCCTCGCAGCGTGACTCCCGCGAGCACGTGTCGTTGCAGCACATGTGGTCGCGCAGCACGTGCACGCTGAGCGTGGTGTCGAATGCGCAGACGGCGCACACCTTCAGCAGGTGCTTGACCCGCTCCAAGGGCTGGATGGCTGCAGCGTGGCCCAGGTAGAAGTAGGTCACCTCCGGGTGGCCCGAGCAGTCCACGCGCACAGTGTCCGAGGCCCGGATGTCGCGCGGCGACGACACCCCCCTTCCTCCGGCCAGCGAGGACTTGAGCGTGACGGAGGTCTCGTGCGACATCATGGGCTGTGTGGAGGGGCAGAAGGCGTGCGTCCGGACCTGCACGTCCTGCTCGGGGATGGTGGCCGGCTCCTGCAGCGAAGTGGCGTTGGCCAGCACGCGGTGTAATAGGTCGTGGGTCAGACTCTCCCGGGAACCTCCTCCTCCACCACCACCACCAGCACCACCCCCTCCGTGCTTGGCCGTGGCGGCAGCGGCGCGCGTGGTGAGCTCGTGCAGGGTGCGGCAGGCAAGGTGCAGCGAGGTGAGCACGGCGGAGCAGCTGTCGTAGACGACGTTGTAGAGGTTGCTGTGGGAGAGCTGGGTCCGCGAGCTGGCGGCCATGTTGGCGCACACCTCGTGCCTCTTGAGGTCCTGGGCCAGGACGGCGCCCACCTCGCCGCACACCTTCCTCCACCACACGGCCGCCGTACGCCAGAAGCGCTCCGCCATGACGCGCGCCGCGCCGCGCTCGATGTGCACGGGCAGCGGGATGAAGAAGTTGGGCGTGGCGGCGCTCAGGTCCCGGTAGCACTCGTCCTCGTCGTCCTGCCACTTCCAAGGGAGGGCAGCCATGGCCAGGGCCGGGCCCGTCTGCAGGGCGATCTCCCCTTGCACGAAGGCGCCGTCGTAGGGGTACTGGCCGCCGCACTTGGTCACCTTGACGGGCAGGCGCGGGGTGCAGAACTTGGGGCGGGGCGTGGGATCTTCTTCTTCCTGTTGGTCCGAGGCTTCAGCGGCTTCCGCCAGCGTCCTGGTGATCTGTGCAGACACACATAGAGAGACACGGTCAGCTGTGCGTGAGCGACACTGCACTGACGAACGTGTATTTTTTCATTATTTATTATCATTGCATGTGTATGACTGTGAATATTGTATCTGTCGTATCTTTAAGTTAACATTTGAACATGTTATGTCTTGAACGTGTATTTCACTATTTGTTATAGCATGTGTATGAATGTGATCATTGTATCTAATTATCGTATTTTTAAGTTAACACTGAAACATGTTATGTCTTGAACGTGTATTTCATTATTTGTTATTGCATGCGTGTGACTGTGATTATTGTATCGGATTCACTTTAAGTTAAAATTTCAACGTGTTATACATTTTTTTTTTTTTTTTAATGAAATACATACTGAATAATGGGATTTCTACCTTATGAGAGGGCGCTACGTGAGAATCAAAGTCGAGTGGGCAATTAAACTAGCTCGTTTGGCCGCTAATCTGTACTTCTCGTGTATTGTTAGTGTGTTATACATAACTAATCATTCTTATTGGTGGTAACAACCTGTTCTGTGCTGAGTGTATGGAAGAACCGTATGTGTTATATCATCATTGAACGTATTGCCTCTACGCTACTTCTTACGCGAATGATTTGTCATATTGATATAAAAATGGTCAATCTCACTGTGTAAATGATTATCCGTCCGTACTGGGTGGTTTATCATTAACATTAACATGAATGGTGATGATGATGATGATGGATCATCATCCAATCAAATTACCCTGTTTATTGCCCAGTGCCCCACGACGTTTGGTTAAGAGTGCGCTGGAAACAGCATAACACCAGTAATGAGTTGAGAAGTTGTACACGGTTCGAACATGTGGGTAAGTGGAACACAGATACACCCGCGCACAGACCATACACACACACACACTCTCTCTCTCTCTCTCTCTCTCTCACACACACACACATACACACCCACCACCACAAACACACACACACACACAACACACACCTGCCGTAACAGGTACGAATGCACCCCCAGCTGCAGCGTGGCGAGGTGCGACGTGGGCTTAGAGGCCAGCACGTCGGGGGACCCCCCTCCAGGACCGCCACCGGGCGCGCCCCGAGGCGGGGGGATCTGGAAGATCTTGCACTCGATGTCAGCGTCGTTGGCGGACCAGTCCAGGTTGACGGCCGTGCCGTCAGGGAGGAGGACGGAGCCCAGACTGCGGCCTCCCATGAACCATACACGGGTGGTCCTCTCTGGAAAATAAACAGCTCGGGAGTTTCAGTTCCAAGTCAGAGCGGAAGGACAGATCCATCCATACACGATACCACCACATCTGCTATACACACACACACACACACACACACACACAAAAGAAGATCACACTCTCTTAGTGTCTTGGGCTCCGCCCCTTATAAAACGAACTGAGGTAATTACCGAGGCTGGTAAAATATAAAAAAATAACTGATGGTTTGCTGGGACACATAATTCCATAGAGGAGGAACGGCGGTGGCCTTGTCAGTAGTAAGGAAAGCCAGTGTCCAAGGGTTCGAGTCCGTGTACGGACTGTGATCAGTATTTCACTGCTGTGGAGTTGGTTGTTGGAAAATATCAAAAGGTTTGAAGGTTCCGTAGCCTTTTACGGCCATCGGGGCATGCAGTGGTTTCGTACGATCTATTGTGGCAAGTCTCGGCATAGGAAGGCGGAGCCCAGCTCTCTCTTCTTCCGCCATTTCAACATTTCACAGAAGAAAAAAAAGAAAAAAAACAAAGACGGCGCTGCGCTGTTGTGACGCGCTCTCCCCGGAAAGAGCTGCCCGAAATTCAACACAGAGAAATCTGTTGTGACAGAAGTAATGCCATAAAAAACAGTACAGTACAATACAATAGTATTTGTTTTTCTTTTTATCACAACAGATTTCTCTGTGTGAAATTCGGGCTGATTTCCCCAGGGAAAGCGCGTCGCTATACTACATCGCCACCCAATTTTTCTTTTTTTTTCCTGCGTGCAGTTTTCCTTGTTTTTCCTATCGAAGTGGATTTTTCTACAGAATTTTGCCAGGAACAATCCTTTTGTTGCCATGGGTTCTTTTACGTGCGCTAAGTGCGTGCTGCAAACGGGACCTCGGTTTAACCTCTCATCCGAATGACTAGCGTCCAGACCACCACTCAAGGTGTAGTGGAGGGGGAGAAAATATCGGGGGCTGAGCCGTGATTCGAACCGACGCGCTCATATTCTCTCGCTTCCTAGGCGAACGCATTACCTCTAGGTCATCACTCCACTGTGTGGTACAGTACAGTACAACACAATAAAGCAAAACATTCAGTGAAAATACTTCGTGACAAAGCAAAACATACAGTGAAAATACTTAGTGACTGACTCACATACCAAGGTTCAATATATGGATACACAAAAAAGTGCGCCTCTGACGCATCAGACCTGAAAAGGACCCCCTTCACGTGAGCGAGTTTCGCTCTTTGATTTTTTTTTTTTCGGGAATCCTTTTGAAACAGCAGCGCCGTACGTCATCGTCTGCTGTATCCCCCCCCCCCCCCCACCCCCACTTACCCCTCAATTTCTCTTTGCTTAAGTGTTTGCCTGGAGTGAGTTTCAGCAATTAAAGTGGAGTGACTATCCTTCATGTTTCCGGATTGAGGGGCTGAAGCACTCCTTTGAAAACCAAAAAACCAAAAAAAACAACAACAAAATAACAAAACAACAACAAAAAAAGACGCCAAAATGGTGAATCATCTCTTCGGGTTATTCTGGAATTGGGAGCACACACACACACACACACACACACACACACACACACACACACACACATGCATACACACACGCGCGCACACGTAAATTCTTACCTTTGAACTACGCTTTTTGATCGCCATGCATGTTTTTTTTTTTTTTTTTTTTTTTTTTAAATTCTTTCTTAATTTATTTATTCATTCTTATTTTGTTATGCTTCTGTTCATTTCTAAAACTAAAACGCTCACATGTAAATGATATTCACAATACAATAATAAAAAAAAGGTCTTCTAACACCGAACATGTTCACATATAAGTAATATTCACAATGCAATATACAAAAAAGTCTTCTAACACCGAACATGTTCACATATAAGTAATATTCACAATGCAATACACAAAAAAGGTCTTCTAACACCGAACATGTTCACATATAAGTAATATTCACAATGCAATATACAAAAAAGTCTTCTAACACCGAACATGTTCACATATAAGTAATATTCACAATGCAATATACAAAAAAGTCTTCTAACACCGAACACAGTTTCAGTTTCAGTTTCACTTTCTCAAGGAGGCGTCACTGCGTTCGGACAAATCCATACACGCTACACCACATCTGTTGAGCAGATGCCTGACCAGCAGCATAACCCAACGCGCTTAGTCAGGCCTTGAGTGCATGCTTACATATTTGTGTACCTATGAAAGTGGATTTCATTTTACGTAATTTCGCCAGAGGACAACACTCTCGTTGCCATGGGTTCTTTTTCAGTGCGCCAAGTGCGTGCTGCACACGGGACCTCGGTTTATCGTCTCATCCGAAAGACTAGACGCTCAGTTTGATTTTCCAGTCAAACTTAGGAGAAAGGGCGAGAGCGGGATTCGAACCCACACCCTCACGGACTCTCTGTATTGGCAGCTGAGCGTCTTAACCATTCTGCCACCTTCCTAGAAATACTCTCGGTAGAACGTTTCCTTCTGAAAGAGACCAATCGATATATATTTCCTGTGGCGAACGATTTAGAGTAAACCACACTGAGTGGCAGCGCTCTCGTGTACAACATTGATGGCAATGAACTAATTAGGCCACTTGAGTACACTGAACAGTTGCTTGCGTGGTTCAGCTGTTATGATTATTACACACTCCATACACTGAACAGTTGCTTGCGTGGTTCAGCTGTTATGATTATTACACACTCCATACTCCAAAAGGGGGAAACAGATTACTTAAAAGTTAGAAAAAAAAAGAAGTAATGAGATAATGAATAAATAAACAGCTAAGCAGTCAATAACGCTTCACAAATATTTATATTATAGCCAACCAGACAACCAGATAGATATCTCGAAGGACTGAAAAAAAGATTGTCAAGTCAAACAGACCCACGCAAACACACATATGTCAGTGCATAGTTTAAACAGACGATAGATAAATAGTTACGTATGGGTATACAAATCATTAAGTGTATACATGTCTGTATCCACTTCTTTCTCTCTCTCTCTCTCTCTTTAGTGTCTCTGTGTAGATTCAGCTTGATAGAAACCGTAAATACGGATTCGTCCTTACGCCCTCATCCCTTCTCTCTCTCTTCCTGTCTCTCACTCTCTTCTGTTGTGTATGTCTCTCCCACTCTTTATCTATTGCTGTGTGTGTGTGTGTGTGTGTGTGTGTGTGTGTGTGTGTGTGTGTACCAGTCTTCCCCCGGGGCACTGGACCGCAGAGCTGGACAACTGCCGCCAAAAGGGGCATGCGTGTGCGTCTGTGTCTCTCCCTCTCTCTGTCTCTCTCTTTGAGTCTCTCCCTCTGTACTCTGTCTGTCTATATGTGCCTCTCTCTCTCTCTCTCTCTCACTCTGTGAGTGTGTCTCTCCCTCTCTCTGTCTCTTTGAGTCTCTCGTACAGTCTTTCCCCCCTCTCCCTCTCTGTCTGTTTGTCTGTCTACACGTGCCCTCCCCCCCTCTCTCTCTCTGAGTGTGTCTCTCCCTCTCTCTGATTCTCCCCCATTCGCCCCCCTCACCTTGCCCCGTGGTGACGGTCAGGGAGTACAGGCTGTGGAAGGTGCCGTCGTTCCTCTTCAGCCCCGACGCCTGCACGCGCGTCCCGTTGCTCAGCAGCACCTCCATCAGGCGGCTGTCCCCGGGGTGCCAGTAGGCCTTGAACCTCCGCACCGACACCCCCCACCCGGACCCGCCCCCGCCCAGCCCGCCCAGCCCCCCGGACTCCTTGCGGCCCCCAGTCTCCCCGACACCAACCACCACGCTGCCCGAAGGGTTGGAGGGGGTGCGGATGGAGGTGGGGGGAGGAAGGCCCCCCCAGTCCGGGGAGTCCACCCACAGCTTGGAGGCGTTGTTGTTGTTGTTGTTGTTGTCCGGACGGCTCCCTCCTTGAACAGTCCCTGCCCCGCCTCTTCCTCCTCCTCCTCCTCCGCCACCTGTGGGGACTGAGGAAGAAGGGTGGACAGGCTGAGTGGAGGCGTCGTGGCGGTGCACGGCATGAGGGGGATCGGGGCCCTCCGCGGCCTTCATGACCCCGAAGAGCACGCCCAGGCTGACCCCGGCGGCCAGCAAGGCCACGGCCACCAGCACGAGCAGCACGCACCAGCAAGGGGCCCGCTTCCTCCGGAACACCGCCCCGGACCCCGTGGGACCGCCGCTACCACCAACACCGCCACCACGCGACGACGCCGACCCCTGGGCTTCCGCGTCCATGTGGTGGTGGTGGTTCTGGTAGTGCTTCTGGGGGTGGTGATGGTTGGGCGCCGGGTAGTGCGCCCCGTGGCCGTTCATCACGTGGTTGCCTGTCGTCAGCAGGCGGTCATGCGCCGTGGAGTCACCCGAGACGGTTTCCGGGTCCGGCGAGAGGCGCATGGTGGCTCGGAGGTTGGCCATCTCTATCTCGCTCATCATCTGGGTTGACAGAAAAGAATAAAGAATGAAGATATATATATATATATATATATATATATATATATATATATATATATATATATATATATAATGAGAATAAAAGGAAAACGTAACTGCGTATGCGACCGTGTTAGACTGAAGAGCACTTGACAAAAACGGCAATACAAAAAAGGAGACAAAAAAGTATTACGAAGACACACACACACACACACACACACACAGGGAGATAGACAGAGACAGACAGCCAGCCAGAGAGAGACAGACAGAGAGAAAGAGAGGAAGAATTTTTGATCCATGTCCCGCACAATACCGGTGATTGCAGACATTTAAAAAAAAAAAAAAAAGTGGGCGGGACGGGGGCAACTGTGTTGTCAGTACGGGGAAACAGAGTAGACAGATGGTCTAATGAATGTATGAAGGTGGATATTTGGAAGGTACATGAAGTACAATTAATAAAGGAAACAGGAGGGGTGGGGTGGGGGTTTGGGAGGAAATGAAGTTTTGTAGCACTGTGGCTTCAGGTTACTTTAGTAACCAACAACTTTCAGATTTATTTTGTATCTTTTTTATGAACGTTTCATTCATTTTTTTCTTTCTAAAACATGAAAGAAATCAACCCACGTGGACATGGAATATGAGTAATATATGAGAAAAAAAACACACACACACACACATATATATATCTGTGTGTGTGTGTGTGTGTGTGTGTGTCTGTGTGTGTGTGTGTGTGTGTGTGGTATTACATCTTGTTACTGTTCGTTTGTTTGGCTTTAGATCTCCTTTTTGTCGACTGTATACAAAAAACTAAAAATGATGAACAATATTGACACAATTACCATTCGCGAAAAAAAAAAAAAATCTGATAACTTAAAAACAAAAACAACGCAGTTTTTAGCGAACCAAACCATCCCGTATAATTCCCTGGTATGTTTTCCGTGAAGCCAAAGCGAAGAATCGACAGCAAATTTCTTCGTTCAAAATTTTAATAGCCTGGCTGTCTGGTAAGAACTCCTTTCGAATAATTATGCCACTTTCAACTAATCTTTTTTTTTTCTTTGAATACCTCTGCCGACAGATAATAATAATAATGATACAAAAAAAAGCCATATAACAATATAATCAAGGAGAAAAAGAAGAAAAATTCAAAGAGGAAGGAAAGAAAGAAAGAAGACTGAATAGCAGGGGAGAAAGTAAGAATTATATGTCTGTTTCAGGCACTTTGCCCCCCCCCCCCCCTCCCCCCTTCAGGGAAAGAATGATGCAGGGCAGGGAGGCCCTGTCGCGGACTTCGTTCTTCATCATTTACCTCCCTTGCAGTTTACCTCTCAACCCCAGCAGTGGTCTCACACATTCCGCGCTCGCTCTTCGCATTGCTCTTGACAAGACACTTTGCTTTCCGTCTTTAACTCTCTCCATACGAACGGCGAAAGAGACGACGTTAACAGCGTTTCATCCCAATTACCATCATCAAAATATTGCAAGCGGAACGCTCTTATACTGAAGAGGTGAATGTTGACAAAGTATACCACAGTTCTGACGACGGAAGCTAAAGGTTGGATCATTCAGACACCCACTGGACATCCGAGGGGTCTGTGTAGAGGAGAAGAGAGGTCTGGCCGTACTGAGCGAGTTAAAAGTTGTCTTCAGGAACACAGTAATGACCAAATAATAATCGATGAAGAAGCACGAGGAAGAGACGAAAGAAGAGGAAACGGCGACAATAAAGGAGGAGGGGGGTGGGGGTGGAGGGGGGAGGGGTGGGGGGCGGGGGGGTGGGGGGGGGGGACAACAACAACCAGAAGTGTCAGAGGGAAAAACAACAACAACATCCAAAAACGTGAAAAATGAACAAAAGCAGGAGGAGGATAAGAAATAGGAGGAAGGAGGAAGGGGGAAAACAAACAGACTGGCTGAAAAGAAAAATGAAATGGAAAAATGAGGAAACGGGAGACGCTGAAGAATGAGATGAAGGAGAAAGAAGGAATCGAATGAGGATGCTTATAGCCCAGATGACCGCAAAAGGGCCATTAATATTTTCAGGGCTGAAGGAGGAGGAGGAGGAAGAAGAAGAGGAAGAAGAAGAAGAAGATTGATTGACTGATTGATTGAATCTTTCATGGGTAAAGAATTAGGCACAATAAAGGGGGGGGAGGGGCGAGGGGGGAGGGGGGGTGGCAGTTTTGTAGGGAAAACAGTAAGTTTATTTTGCACATATTGCCATCAAACAAATAAAACACAAAATACACACAGTGAAAATGACACACATGCACACAAACACAGTAGTATATGCATAAAAAAGAAGATAGTGTCACCATATATAGAATGTAAAAAAAAACAAATAGCATAATTTGAAACTCGTATAATTCTATAAAATAGAATACAAATTTAAAAAGGAGTAAAATTATGATTTCTTTCCATTAAAATCACAGATAATAACGAAAGTGTTTGTGAATGTGCGGGTGTATGCATTCATTCAGTAAATGTAAGCACATCATCCAAATTGCAAGAATTGCATGCGGCCTCTTGGACTATAAATCACAATGTTGTGTTTATATGCAATACTCTGTTTTGATTCTGCCAGCTCGGCTGAGACAGACTGTGCCGTGAAGATTTTATAAAATAAACTGACTATTCGTTTTTTTTTCTTTGAATTAAGAAAACACAGGGTGTTTGTGTTTATTTACTTCATTTCATATATTTGATTAATGATAACATGTTGCTGATGAAAATTTTACAACGAATCAAAAATATTCAAGAGGAATAACAAGGTATGTTTGTGTTCATTTACTTCATTTTATGCCATTGACAATTAATGAAATGTGTCTCTGTATCCCTAGGTCTGCATGCCTATTACAGCTCCCCCTTCTATCTTTCTCCCATGTAAAAAAAAAAAAAAAAAAAAAAAAATCCAAATTATTTCTTTTTAATAATTGTGATGTCTCTGTCTCCCCAATTATAAACAATCAATTACAATGTTATGATAGGGATGTCTCTCCTTATCCTGTGTAACAACAACAACAACAAACATTCAGAATGCTATGATTGTGATGTTTCTTTGTTTCCTATGTAAAGAAGAAAACAATACAGAGAAATTCACAATGTTGGCATTGTGATGTTTTTCTTTTCCCCTGTGTCAAAAACAATCAGAATGCAATCATTGTACTGTTTCTTTCCCTCTTTTCCCCCGTGTCAAAAACAATCAGAATGCAATCATTGTACTGTTTCTTTCCCTCTTTTCCCCCGTGTCAAAAACAATCAGAATGCAATCATTGTACTGTTTCTTTCCCTCCTTTCTCCTATGTCAAAAACAATCAGAATGCAATCATTGTAATGTTTCTTTCTCACTTTTCCCCCGTGTCAAATAACAATCAGAATGTGATCGCGATGTCTCTCATTTTCCTATGTCAAAAGTATCACAATGTTAAGATCGTGATGCCTTTCCTTTCCCGTATGTCAAAAACAATCAGAATGCCATGACTGTGATGTGTCTAATTTCCCCGTTTGATGTTTTCTGTTACACCATTTAATGTCTTGTGTGGCCACGAACGAAGAACAAGAAGAAGTCTTGTGTGCCGGTTTGATTAATCATAAACATCGATGTACTTCATTTCTTTTTATTATTCCTTTTTTCAATAATCATGACTGCTCTCTCCCTGTCTCTGCCCCTCTCTCCCTTTCAAGCTAGCTTGATCGTCCCCACACCCCTCCTCCCAGTGTTCTGTTTGTGATAACAACAGCAGAACATTGAGTCAGAAATCATTGACATAATGAAGAGACAATAAACAAAGAGCTTGTTTTATTCCCCACTCTTTGGTTCCTGGCTTTATGTGGTTTGATACATAAGCATAAATGTATTTGTAGGGATCTACATTTTTTTTTTCATTATCTACATTTTGAGCAAATAATATAGTTTTTTTTTTATCCTAATGTCCAGGTGCATAAATGCATGTATACAAATTCCTCTCTTTGGGTTTGCCTCCTATGCCTCCTGTCACTCTGCCTGCATGCGTGCCAGTCTGTATTCGTATCTCTATTTATATTTCTTTATGTTACGAAGTAGGCCAGTCATCTATCTATCTATCTATCTATGTATCTATCGTTCGCCCCACTCTCTCTCAGTATCTGCCTATCATTCATTCATTCACCCCACTCTCTCTCAGTCTGTATGTAGGCATGTCTGTCTGTGCATCCCTGCGTGTGTCAGACCGCCTCTCAGTGCGTACGCGCTTGTGTGTGTGTGTGTGTGTGCGTGCGTGCGTGTGGGTGTAGGGTGGGGGTGGGGGTGGTATTTTCTAATTAAAATAATTCAAACTCAGAACCTTTCCTGCCTGCCTGCCTGCCTGCCTGTCTGTCGTTTGCATTGAACAGTGAAGCAGGCAGAAAGCGTGCACAACCAGACTGACGAGTGCACGTGGGAGTGGAGTCTCATGAATATTCACTAAGCCTATGGAGTAGATGAGAAGAGGAGGAAGGGTGCAATGAAATATTCAACATGCTTCTGCACTTGCACATCTCCGGGTCTGCCCCCTCAACCCCACCCCCATCCACGGCACCCCCTTCCGCCACTTCCTTTGCCTACCCTCCTTACCGGCCATAAACCTATTTTCCCTAAATAAAAAGAACACAACAACAAGAACAACAACAACAACAAAAGAAAACTTGAAAAAAAAAAACACACACACACAAACAGACAAATCAACAATAATGAACAGCAACAAAACACAACCCCAAAACATCCGACTGGTTTCTCGGGTGACAGTGTATGGGCAGGTGTTTAAAACAAATTAGTGGGGTGGTGGTAGTCGAGGTTTGTGTGAGGGAGGGGACAGGCAAAAATGTGGAGGTTCGGGGGTATGGAGGGTAGGGATGTAATGGAGAGAGAGAGAGAGAGAGAGAGACAGAGACAGAGACAGAGACAGCGAGGGAGAGAGAGGGGGGGAGTTAGGGTTCAGGTTGGGATATGGGCAGTGGGGAGGGGAATCGTTTTTGATGAATTCATCAGTAAGTGAAGGATGATGGTAGCAGTGTGCGATGATCTCTCAGAGAGAGAGAGAGAGAGAGAGAGAGAGAGAGAACGAGAGAGAGATGGGGTCAGTGAGAAAGAGGGGGGGAGGGAGGGAAAGAGAGAGAGAGAGAGAGAGAGAGAGAGAGAGAGAGAGAGAGAGAGAGAGAGAGAGAGAGCACGAACTAGAATGTTTTAAAAGAGGTACAAGAGTGTTTTGACCATGCCCTCAGAAAAACATGGAAAAGGAGCAAACAGGAGAAGTAGAAAGAAAAATGTTGATGTAGAAGGAGGAGGAGAAGGAGGATAAACAAAAACACAAACAAAAAAACCCCCACAAAAAACAAAACAAAAAACAAATAAACAAAAATAACCCACGATAAATCAAACATCATCTTGATTAAATCAACATCATGCCATAAAATGCAAAGACATTAACTGAAAATTGAAGAGGAAAACAAGAACCAAAGATATATGTGTCTCTAATATGATAAGAGAGAGAGAGAGGAGGAGGAGGAGGAGTTAAAGAGAGGGGAGTGGAGGGGGGGAGGGGAGGGGGGAGATGCACATCGACTGAAATTACACGACAGATGAAGCGATGCACAGAAACATATGGCTGAAATCTGAGAGTGAGAAAGAGATAGAGAGAAGGGAAGCGAGTTGGTCTGAGAGAGAGAGAGAGAGAGAGAGAGAGAGAGAGAGAGAGAGAGAGAGAGAGAGAGATGAGAGAGAGAGAGAGAGAGAGAGAGAGAGGGGGGGGAGAGGGGGTGCGAATAGTTTATTCAACAGGCCATGGCCCCTCCAGAAGAGTGACATAAATGAGCAATTTTTATTATCATCAGCAAACGTAAAAGCATAGCAATGGAATATCAACAAATGAACACTGGAAATAATAAACTGGTTGTATGATATAAGCTGTGAGCTCACAATTTCTCGAAGTCGAATGCTTTACACAAAAAACATGGATAAATTACTTGGATAAATCACATTATCTGGTGGTTGGTTCACGCAGACTTAGCTCAAAGGCTCATGGATATCCGCATCTGTTAGAAGGAATATACTTCTACTTTCAGCGACAGCCAGATAGCACAAGAACAAAAAAGCAATCTGTTTCGTGTTTTTCTTTTCGAGTTTATGAACAACAACAACAGTGTACAGTCCAATCTGATGAACCAGTCCTAATGACAATACATTTACACACGTACAGAGACAGTACAGTTAGGGAACACACACACACACACACACACACACACACACACACACACACACACACACACACACATATACAGAGAGAGGGGGGGGGGGGCGGGAGAGAGAGGAAAAAAAAAAGACACATACATACATAATACATACATACACACAGAGAGAGACATACATACATACATACATACATACATGGACAGAAGACAGAGAAATACAGACAGACAAGGAGAGAGAGAGAGAGTATCCATCAACCAGTAGATTAGGACCGACTCAACACAGCCCCATAATAGGACGATAAACACCCCAGGTCTGTCATCACTGTCTCCCCCCTCCCACCCCCCACCCCCTATCCCTCCCAAATCCATTCTCTCTTTCCCACACACACACACCTCCACACACTCGGCTTGTATTGCACACGACACCGAACAAAAGCCGAAACCCGTTTGCGCACGGCACTACAGTATCCTGTTGCACGTGACCAAGCCGCCATCTGCGCGAGCACGCCACTTGGGCATCATCTTCACCTCATCATCAGCAGAAGAGGCGTCATAAAGATCATCACAAAGCCATCTCGGCCGCAAGCACAGGGGAGGTTCCCCCCCCCTCCCACTCGTGAAAACACCACAGTGCTGACAAAAAAGTCCCATTTTCTTTTAAACTAAAGCCGAGTCAAGAGTGAACGTGGAAGTGCGAATGGGGAAATGGGATGGAGGAGTTGGACAGGGGTAAAGGAGTGCTGCGGAGCGTTTGGAATGCTTCTGAACACGAACGAACGCAACCTCCCCCCACAGAGACACACAGATACAGACACAGACACAGACACCAACACACACACACAAAGACATACAGACACCTAAACACACACACGCGCGCGCGCGCACGCACACACACACTGACACACACACACACACACCTAGACACACACACAATCTCTCACACACAGACACGACACTCCCCAACACACACACACACACACACACACACACACAAGGGAAAAAAATATATATAGCGTCCGAGTCCATACAAGTCATCTCCGCAGTTTTCGGTGTTATTTTTATTTTTATTTATTTTTTTTTTCTCAAAAGCTCAAGGAGGCGTCACTGCGTTCGGACAAAACCATATACGCTACACCACATCTGCCAAGCAGATGCCTGACCAGCAGCGTAACCCAACGCGCTTAGTCAGGCCTTGAGAAAAAAAAAAAAGAAAAACAAGAAAGGCAACGCCGTTAAAGACTTGGACTGAACCGGTCGTTCACACGTTATGTCGTCATCACACACTGTTCATGTATAGCGATAAGTTCAGCGATCTGAAAGTCCGCAAGCTGTTTGCATAATACGGAAAGTAACAGAAGGCGATGAACTGGAAGAGCGACAACACCCGGCAACAGAACAGTCGCTTTTGATGTGGGAGTGATCTATCTTTTTTTCCAGATTTTATTTTCTTATGACATTTCTTCGTAACATAATAGACGCAGTAGAAGAAAGAAAGATGGAATAAAAAGGGAGGAAAAAGACAAGCATGGAATTGGTTGATTGGTAACCAAATGAAAGATAGAATCATGAACTATCATATCTTTGTGCCTGTCCCCAAAGCAGAAAACCTTTATGGTGTCAGAAGGGAAGATGATGACATGACAGAAGTCAAGATATATAAATATATAAATATATATATATATATATATATATATATATATATATATATATATATATATATATATAAAAACAAACATGATCAGCTCTGAATCACACAAAAACTCGTTTCGAAATTGGTTTAATAAATCAGTGTTTTTATAAACCAAAGAACACGGCCCATATTTGCTCAATCAACGGTCATCATCATCGTCATCAACATCGTCATCATCATCGTCATCAACATCTGTCCCTCGTTTTGGGAGTTGAAGGAGGGGACCTGAAGGCTGAAGAGATAGATGATCTCCTCCACACTGTTCTGTTAACGGGTCATCCCAGTCCAGTCCTTGATGTTGTCAAGACCAACTCTTGCGTTATCGCGCACGTTTCCGCCCGCCCCCCATAGTTAAGAAACAAACCAGCAGCAAGTTAAAAGTAATAAACGACAAACAAGCGCATCAAGGTTTTGCTCAAAGGTACAACGCCCTCAGGCAATTGTCATTTGCAAAGGAAAGCGATACGCAGCAAAAGCCTCAAATTGTTTACATGCCTTCGTCATGGTTTGAAAAAGAAAAACAACAACAACAACAAAAACAACCACAAAAGAAACAAAACAAAACACACACAAAAGTCAACAACGCTTGCTATTGTGCTCGTTTGTTGTCTGACAGTCAAGAAAATGTCGGAAGTAGTTAGTGTGTGCCAACAGTAAAGACTCGTGGGCGTGTTCAAGCACCCTGCAACAGACAGTCCGGGCCATGTCTTTAAGCTCCTCCTTAAAGAGTGGGCGTGTAGGCCTTGTCAAAACATGAGGTAAAGACAAAACTTGTAAAGAAAAGAAAGGGGGAAAAAAGAAAGCAAAGAAAAGAAGAGGGAGAGAAAACAGTACAAAAACAATACAAAACAAATAAACAGCCAAACACGTGCATTGAACTTTTGCTGCGAACCGCAATTTCATATTTGTTTTCTTCTACTTTTATTCCCATCCTTTCTTTCTTACTACGGCACTCTTACCTGCTAACTGCAGCTTGTTTTTTAGTCTTGTTTCCTCTCTTCCTTCTTCCTTACCATTCTTCCTCCCTTCTTTCCATATTTTCGGGTGAGGAGGGGGTGGCGAGGGGGGCGGGGGGAGGAGGTAAGAATTTTGTTTTTCATTTCATCCTAAAAACGAGTATGTCAACAAGGTGAATCAAACCCATACTATCGGTGACGTTTCCCTGAGATAATCCAGTCCGATATTCACACCCTGGAAAAATAGGAAGCGATGACAGGCCGCTAGTCGCTTGAGTTCAAACCCATCCAGCCTGTCTGCCGTGAAGAGGATACCCTCCACCCCTCCCCCCTCCTCTCCGCTTCCCCCGGCAGGTAGAACGGGCCGACACAGGTGCTTAGTGCTGACATCTCGAGTGTCAGAAGATGAGGTGGATGGAGGCAGGGGGTTCTCCCTTGTCACTCGGGAGGATCGCCAACATCAAAGAGGGTGGGGGTGTGGGGGTTGGTAAGGTCGGGGCCTGGGTTATAAAGACCAGACGGTACAGAAGATGTATACGGTATAGGGGTGTTTGAAGTAGCTCTGAAGGTAGTTTCGCCGCTAATAGAATTGTCTTATTTCCCCGTCTCTGTTTCGCTATTTCCCCCCAGGTCTCTATCTGTCTCTGATGTATGTGTGTCTGTATGCGCGGGTACGTGCATAAAGAGAGAGGACCCCCCACCCTGCCCACAAACACAAAGCACGAACACACACACACACACACACACACACACACACACACACACACACACACACACGTCAGAGCGAGTGACACAGACACACATATACAAACACAAAGACACAGAGAGGCAGAGAGCACAAAAGTAAAAATAAAGATTAACAGAAAACAAACAAACAGCAACAATAATAACAACAACAAAATAACGATGGAATATAAACGACACCGTTCTCTCATGTGACACATTTTAGTTTCATATTTCGAGAAATAAGCAGCATTAGCGCAATTGAACATAATCATATCACACGTGAGTGACCTTGAGCCAGGAAATACAAGCTGACAGACAAAACAACGGACAGAAACCCCCACCCCTTCTCTCTCTCACTCTCAATGTGTAGGGGCGCGCTCCCAATATCGGTGACGTTCACAATAAAATCATGCGTGCAGTGTAGACAATGGCATGCCGAGATCATGCAATGGGCATAAATGATATTGATTCCAGTCCTCCAAGTTTGATTTTTTTTTGTTTTTTTTTGTTTGTTCTGTTTCCCTTTGTTCGGTGTTTTTTTGTTGTTGTCTTTTGTGGGTTATTTATCTCTACCTCTTCTCTTTCTTCCAATCAGAATTTTCTCTTTTGAAATTGGCAGCTATATTATCACATTGACTGATATGTATTTTGCGATCAATTAAACCCAGTCTCCCTCACTTCCGATCAATTTTCTTCTCTTTTTGTCCGTTTAATATGTATTTACTGTTTCTTTTCTTCATTTCAATCTTTCAAAAAACTACTGGTTTTGTCTGAATTTTCTACATCCGCCTCTTCAGTCTCTCTCTCTCCCTCTCTCTCTGTCACCGCGGGAACATGTATAAATAAAACATCCGCAACACTGGCAATGCCGCGCATGTTGTAATGACGCCAATTGTTCAGAGAGGCCAGGCAATAAGCATTCCCAACACCGCCAAAGCACACAGCACACACTTTGACGCCAAATGGCTGCCAATGTAATAGGCCATGCTCGTAAAAATGATGCCCTCTTAGGGTGTTCTTTTTGCCGAACTCTTACGTCTTTGTTTCCTTCTTTGTTTTGAAAGACAACCGGCGAAAAGACCTCCTTGGAG
>NC_134884.1:28579248-28581748 GCF_041734735.1 Babylonia areolata | reverse complement strand
TACACAAGGAAGCGCAACGTCGCTATTAAACACTGCACACTTAATGCCCTATGCGCAACGAATGGGAGTGGGGGGTGGGGAAGGATGGCAGCTGTCTACCCTCTGTGGGTTTGATTCTTTCTCTATTATCGTTTGTGACAGCTGAGATAAAACAGGAGCAGCGACAGATGCAAGTAAAAAAAACAAAAAACAACAACATGTGTGTGATTAGATGACTGGAAATATCCGCGGCCTACATGTCAGTCAAAACAGTTGTGTGTGTAATTCGGCGATGAACGCGGTAAGCCACGCGTGTCATCAAGAGCTTCCTCTCTTTATCTCTATCTGTCTTTCTTTTGGGAGAGAGAGAGAGAGAGAGAGAGAGAGAGAGAGAGAGGAGCTGAAACATTATTTTTACACAAAATAGAATTTACACACACACACACACACACACACACACACACACACTGAAAGATAGGGAAGAGGAAACAAACAGGGTGAGAGACAGAGGGAGAGAGAGAGAGACAGAGAGACATAGGGCAAGAGAGTGCGCACAGCGACACAGAGAGAGCGAGCGAGCGAGAGAGAGAGAGAGAGAGAGAGAGAGAGAGAGAGAGCACAAAACGAGATCTTTATTAACCAAGTAACAGATAAACAAGTGCATGTTTTATTTCAATTACATTATATGCCTCGCCCGGAAGAAGAACATATGTAGAAAATAAACGGGAAAGTACTGAAAATGAGCAGTGCAACAAAACAATTCGTTTTACAAACAAACAAACATTATATCACATAATCAAAGCAACACTGCACAAGTAAAAAGAAGTAAAAAAAAAAGAAGCTCAGCAAAGTTTTATTACAAAAAACCTGCCATTTTTCATCGTCTTCTCTTGTCATTTCTAATGACTAATTGTTGTACAATACTGGTATCGCCAGTAATCTGCTTTCAAAACTAAATTAATAATTTTTCAGGAAGACCTGCCACTGCTTTGAGTGAATCAGACTGCTTTTTGCTGTTATGGTAAACTGTGTGTTTTCTCCTGAGAGATTCAAATCGTTTTAGTTTTTCTGTTTATATATTCATTTATTTATCAATATTTTTACTACTACTACTACGACGACGACGACGACGACAACTACTATTTATCAATATTATACTTATTATTATCTTATAATTCTATCATTATTGCTCTTGTTGATGTTCTATTATTAATATTATCATTACTGTTATTATCATTATCATTCTTACAGTATAAAATGATAAGATTGATACTGATATGTTATTTGAACTCTTGTCAGAAGCACGCCCTTAAAAACAGGAATACACGTTTTCGTTTGTTTTTTGTTTGTTTGTTTTTTGGTTTTTTACGGAGTTCTTGTCAGTGTTACAAATATACATCAGTGTCAATTATTACTGGCAGTGAGATATGAATGACGCACCCACTCAATTCCTGCTGTAAATCTGTGGTGTTCGATTCCTTCAAAGGCAATGGAGTTGCATAAATTTCGAATATTGATTTTGAAAGAATGGGTTTCCCCGAAACAACATTTGTAGTGTACATCAAATATCTAAAAGTTGGAAGCCGATGATTCTTATCTATTTATCATTAGAAAAAGTTTGTTAATGCCATGTTAACACAGTAATAATCAATGTTGTCCATGAGAAACTCATTTCGCATATCATCATAATTTTAAGAATTCCTTGTTATCTTGCGTTTAACGGTAGCATTCCGAACGGTAATAACAGTCTCGTTTGTTAGATAATACGACTTGATAGTACTTGATTAGATAGTACTTTGTTAGATAATACAACTTGATAGTACTTTAACAGATAATATAACTTGACAATACTGATATTTTGCTTTTAAATTTCACTGTTGTTCTGACATGTCACTGATATAAGAAAGAAAATAACATTAGCAACAACAACAAAAAAAATAAATAAATAAAAGAAAAGAAAAGAAAAATAGAGGGGTGCACGTGCGATTCCATACATCTCAGCCCATTTACCTCCACTTTTTCTCATCACACACCCCTTCCAGAGAACAGAAACGGAACAAATCTACATGCATTAAGACAGCATCACCTGGCATAAAGCATCCAGCCAACTGGAAAGAAATCAGCATCAGTCTGCAAGAAAAAAAAACACAACAACAACACGCACACATACACACAATGGCTCCAGATGCACTGGCGTGAACCTTGCTTATCCCCTCAAAACACAAGCCCCAGTGCATCGCGTGGTGGTGCACACACTATGGGTGGCCTAATTCTTTGTGTCTGTCACTGGCGTTTCTAAAGCCATGGTCCTGGGTCTGTCTTCCCCTGAATGTGCTCCGAGGCCTTAATGTCTGTGACATTTTCCAAAAAACAGCGTTCACATCCGTGACACCGCCACCCACCACCACCCCTCCCCTCTCGCTCTCTCCCCGCCACCCCCCCCCCCTGCCCCCCCCCCCACACACACACACACAACCTTCCAGCAACTCCACCCCACCTCCCTTTTTCCCACTCTTCCCAA
>NC_134884.1:28554248-28574248 GCF_041734735.1 Babylonia areolata | reverse complement strand
ACCACCACCACCCACACACACGCGCGCGCGTACACACACACACTAATACACACACACGCACACACTAATACACACGCACACACACACACACACACACACACACACACACACAGTCCAATGCTCGTCTCTAACATCGAACCGAGGCACAAGAACAAACATGTAACGCCTGACACCCTGTGAAAAAAACAACACACCAAATAAACCAAAAAAAAACCAAACAAAAACAAATCAAACAAAACAAAACAATAAAATAAAATAACAACTGAAAGGGGCAGAGTGCCCTAGGAGCGGAAACGAGGGGTCGTGTCTCGCATTCCCCCACCACACCATATTGCCTACATCTGCGAAAGGCTAAAAACTTAGAAAAGGTCAGTTTGCTCCCGATGCTGAGAACGGGTTTGATCCGAAGTGAGTGAAGTCGGTTTTTGTTGTTGTTTTGTTTTCTTTTGGGGTTCACTTCGACTCTCTCTCTCTCTCTCTGTGTGTGTGTGTGTGTGTGTGTGTGTGTGTGTGTGTGTGTGTCTGCGCGTGTCTGTGTCTGTGTGTCTGTGAGACAGACAGAGAGAGAGAGAGAGAGAGATGGGCAGACAGGAAAGAGAGAGAGTGGGGTCAGTGAGAGAGACTGAGAGAGAGAGAGAGAGAGACAGAGACTGAGAGAGAGAGAGAGAGATGTGATTGTTTAATTCTGAGATAGTGGGGGCAGTGAGAGAGACTGAGACAGACAATGAGAGAGAGAGAAAGAGAGAGAGGGCAGGGGGACGGGGGGAGGGGGTTGTTTAAGTCCGAGAAAGAGTGATATATATATATATATATATATATATATATATATATGGTTATGTAATTCTGACAGACACACACACACACACACACACACACACACACAGAAGGACACAGCCACACAGACAGCGCTAACCGTGCGATGGCTGTCTTAGTGGGGCACTGACCTCTGGACTCTTATCACCCAGCCTTTAACCAAACCAGATACAGGAGTAGAGGGGGTGTTGCACAAAACCACTATTGCCCTCTTCCCCGGCTAACTCCCCACCCACCCACCCACACGGAAGCCCAAACACACGAGGGGGAGAGACAGGAGAGCCTTTGTCACAGGCCCTGGCTGATAGAACACACGTTTACGTTGTCATGGACAAATCAAGACATCCGCTGTATGTTTTGACGCGCAAATGTTGAAATTAAAAACGGACAGACGATACCTTATTTCCACCGGAGACTAGACTGGGTGAGACGGGGGGGTAGTTGGGGTGGGACGGGGGTCGGTGCTTCTCTGAGTCCACGTGACGATGCGATCAGATCAGCTTCTCAGTTACAGAGAGAGGGTTTGAAACTAACTCACCCTTTTCTCTCCACCTTGAAGCCATTAGTCTGCTCAACAGATTGCAGAAAATTAATTCGTAAAGCTTCCCGACGTCAGAACATAAATTTTGCAACAGAAGCATGCTTTTAAGACAGTCTTTCAATGCATGTTTACATATCTAGTTTCCCACGATATTAGAACTCGGAGTCACAGGACCGACTTTGTTTATACCTATGCTGTCTCACTGAATTTTATGTCTTTTTTTCTTTACCACGTGTAACAGTTTAAATAGAAAGATAAATAATCGTCCAAGAAAAAAAACAAACTCTTCAAATAAAAATTGTCTTTTATAGATATAACAGTTCACAAATAAATACGCCCAATAAAGTAAATTCGTCGATTTACTGAAGATTTTCATTAAAAAAAAAAAATTAAAAAGCGGAAGCAGGGGGCATGGGAGGCGGTGGCGAGACTGTATGTGTGTGGGTTGGAGGGCAAACTAAATTCTCAGATTTCCGAATTTAAAGTGAAACAACACTAACTACAGTGTGTTTTTAGCACAGTACGCCTAGCATGTGACACACACTGTCGAAATTCACAGATTTCCGAATTTAAAGTGAAACAGCACTAACTACAGCATGCTTTTAAGCACAGCAGCATGCGACACACACTATCGTACAAAACCCCCAACAACTTAGACATGTGTAAGCCCTCGTCGAACATTAGAGAACGCAACTAATGTCCATTATTAGGAAAAACAATCAAGAAAAGGAAGTATGACAGAGTTCCTCCCTTTATCCCTTTCTTGATTTTCCACTGTGTTCCTTTCTGAAAATTTTCTGCCAATGAAGAAAGCCGCGTTTGGACCACTAGGAAAAAAAAAAGAAAAACAGAAAGAAAGAAAAGAAAGAAAAAAAGTTCTTTGTCATTTGCGTGCAGCTGAGGCCATCGAGCCGACGGCAGAGTCTCTCCATGTCTGATGTCTCTTTGCGGAGTACAGAATGGATCATGGATTTTCTACGTTCACAATCAGAAAACAACATTGCTATGGCGGTCAACGGGATGTCCTGATAATATACAGACCACTCTTCCTTGCAGCTTCGTTGAGTTTTATCGCACATCTAACATGACACAATAAAGAAAAAAAAAGACAACTTTTGGATCGATCTGTTCCAAGCAGTCTGTTCATTCATTAATTTATTCTATCATCCATTCATTCACTAATTTATTTGTGTGGGTATTTGTCGGAAGCCGTGTCACTATTTGCGAAAAGTCCATGTTCACTATGTTTGTGATAGTGTTTCATTGAAGCGGACTGATTCATTACATGAAACTGTAAGTGTGATACTTTCTTTTTCAAAACTGGTTTCTCACTACGGGTTCCTCTCAGGGTGCAGCACTACCTTTTTTGTGCTTGCATAATTCAACCCAACATAAAAGCGCTTCTGTCTGGCATGGTTGTAAGTTTCGGGGGAAAAAAATCACTATTTTGCACAATTAGGCTTTTTTTTTCTTCTCCAAGACACATCGGGCGTATTATTCATTTTATTTCAGAGGTTTTATACGAATCGTGCATAATTTTATCAACGTTTCCATTTCTGAACAGCAGTATATTCAAGCCTGCAACACATTTGACATCGCCTAACGGACAAGAGGGCCACAAACTTGCTTTTATGATGGGAGCTTCTTTGCTGAAGCAGCATCTATGGCGGTAGAAGGGGAAGAAGATGCAGAAGAGGAAGAGAAGAAAAAAGATACATATGAGGAAGAAGACGACAGATATGCAGGAGAAGAAGGAGAGGAACGACGTGCAGAAGTGGAAGGAAAAAGGCAGGAAAAACAGTGGATGAAGAAAAGGAAAGAGATGCAGAAGAGAAAAAAGAGGAAGGAGCTGTAAAAGAGGAAGAAGAGGAAGGAGATGTAGAAGAGGAAGGAGATGAAAAAAAAAAGGAAGAAGAGGAAAGAGATGTAGAAGAGGAAGGAGATGAAAAAGAGGATGAAGAGGAAGGAGATGTAGAAGAGGAAGGAGATGAAGAAGAGGAAGAAGAGGATGGAGATGTAAAAGGGGAAGAAAAGGAAAGAGATGCAGAAGAGGAAGAAGAAGAGGAAGGAGCTGTAAAAGAGGAAGAAGAGGAAGGAGATGTAAATGAGGAAGAAGAGGAAGGAGATATAAAAGAGGAACAAGATCAAAGAGATGTAGAAGAGGAAGGAGATGAAAAAGAGGATGAAGAGGAAGGAGATGTAGAAGAGGGAGAAGAGGAGGGGGATGTAGAAGAGAAAGGTGAGGAAGGAGATGTAGAAGAGGAAGAAGAGGTAAGCGATATAAACAAGTAAGCTGTAAAAGAGGAAGGAGATACAGAAGAGGAAGGTAATGCAGACGAGGAAGAAGAGGAAGGAGATGTAAACGAGGAAGAAGAGGAAGGAGATGTAAAAGAGGAAGAAGAGGAAAGAGATGTAGAAGAGGAAGAGGGGGGATGGATATGCAGAAAGCAAAGTAGAGGAAGGAGAGGAAGAAGACGCTTAAGAGGTCGGAGATGAAGAAGAAGAAGAAGAAGAAGAAGAAGAGGAGGAGGAGGAGGAGGAGGAGGAGGAGGAGGTGAAGAGAAATCAGCAAAAGAAAGAGGATGATGTAAACTGCGATGAGTGGGGAAGAGGTATAGGCGCATTCATTAAAGCTTTCTCAAAAGAAAAAAAAGAAAAAAAAGAAGATACAACCATAGCTTTAACCAAAAACAACAACAACAAAAAGTATAAAAAATAAATCGAAAATAAGATACAACCATAACTTTAACTCGCAAAAAGAAAAGAAAACAAAGATACGGTCATCGCCTTGACATTAGAAAAGACACAAAATAAATAGAAAAGAACGATACAACCAACGCTTTGATACCCCTAAAACGAAAAAAAAAAAAAAAAAAAAAAAGCAATCATAGCTTTAAAAAAGATAAGAAAAGAAAACGAAAAAGAGAAAGATACAATACAACCACAGCTTGCCCATGAAAACAAAATCATTGTCTCAATGGAAACCCCACTCAGCTCAGAAGACAAAAATCGATGAAAACCAAAACATAGCACTTTTCACCTCTAGTTAATTGACCAGGCAACATTTTTCTTATACTGAAGCACTTTTAACTTTTAAAGGTTAGCCGATCTAAGCATGGGAAACACCGTGAAGAAATATATCCTGCGCAATGCTTGCTCTGAAGTTGAACAAGTGTAAAAATTATTTGCATTCTATGTGTCTTTCTTTCTTTTTTCTTTCCTTTTTTATGAATTCATTTTAATGTTTACTTATCAATTTACTTCGTCTGTTTATTTCATTTTATGCTGTCTGCATAAACCTTGGGAAGGCTAATAAGACCTAACAGCGCGCTGGGTTATTGTGTATGTCAGACATCTGCTCCTTTTTTGACTCACTTGTGTAAACAAAGTGAGTCTATGTTTTAACCCGGTGTTCGGTTGTGTGTGTGTGTGTGTGTGTGTGTGTGTGTGTGTGTGTGTGTGTGTGTGTGTGTGTCCGTGTGTGTGTGTGTCCGTGGTAAACTTTAACATTGACATTTTCTCTGCAAATACTTTGTCAGTTGACACCAAATTAGGCATAAAAATAGGAAAAATTCAGTTCTTTCCAGTCATCTTGTTTAAAACAATATTGCACCTCTAGGAAATGCACACACAAAAAAAAAAAAAAAAATAATGAAGCCTAATTATATGCAAACTGCATTTACTGTTATATTTATATTTTTTGTATTCTCTAAACTTGGCACTTTGATCTGATATTCTGACCCAACAACAAGAGCAGTCATTATTATCATTTTTTGTTCAAACAGGAACTTCTTTTGCTAAGCATGGAAGTTTTATTTATTTTGCAAACGTTTTGGTGCAGATAGTAAAAAAGGGAAATTACTCTGTAATTAATGCTAGGGGACTTAATTTGCTTTAAACTGATCTTTCTCATCTTAAACATTACATTTCGAAATTATACTCAATACATAAAAAGCTTAGATTTTTTTTTAAAGTGTATCACAAGTGAGTCTTGAAGGCCTTGCCTCTCTTGTTATTTTTTCAAAGCAGATGTGGTGCACCGTTCATGGATCAGTCTGCACATTTTGACGCCTGTTTCTAACACTAACCTGAAGCAAGTCTTGAGGGTGTGCTGCCAGAGAGAGAGAGAGAGAGAGAGAGAGAGAGAGAGAGAGAGAGAGAGAGAGAGAGAGACTGTCGACAGCTTCTAACCAGTCAATAATTATCATAGTCTGGGTGTTATGTGCATATTGCATTTCGCGAAGTTGCTTTCATGTGTGGATTGTTGTGTTTTGGTTTTGCTTGTTTCCGCGATATTCTTCTGCCACTGACATTTTTGTGCACACGCTTTCAATTGTCAATCTAATTCATGTCACCCTGTGTGGTCTTTCGCAAACCAGAAATCATTTATGCATTATGTATAATAATATGATATCATATTTTGCTCCTGATCCATAACCAACCCGGAATGTCACTTATTACCGTTTGGCTTGTTGCCATGCAATGAGAAATGATGGCTTTCTTCTTTGGTCGCGTTGTTATGTTTGGTGAGGTGGCCTCTCTCTCTCTCTCTCTCTCTCTCTCTCTCTTCAATGTCTGACTCTCGCTGTCTCTAACTCCATCACTCCTATTTGCTCTTTCTCTCCGTGTCTGTCGGTTTCCAAGCATGCATAACAATCTCTGTCTCCTTCCCTCTCTCTTTGTTTCGCCTCCCAAAAATGATTTTGAGCACACCAGTCGTTTTTGGTTTTCACAGTTTTATTCAGTAACAATGAAACTTTTAGTAATAATCAAAACTTTGAAAGTATATCTAAACACGCACGCGTCTGTGTGTGTGTGTGTGTGTGTGTGTGTGTGTGTGTGTGTGTGTGTGTGTGTGTGTGTGTGTGTGTGTTTGTGTGTGTGTGTGTGAACTGCATTTTCTTTCTAAACTACAATCATATGAATATGTGGAAGCTATTGAATTACCAGAGAATCGTGTTTTTAATAATAATAATAATAATAATAATAATAACGATGATGACAACAAAAATAATAAAATTACCATCATTATTATTAGTATCATTATTATAATCATCATTATTATGCAAACTGCACCATTAGTATTCTCATTATAACGATACTATCATCATCATCATTATTATTTTTATTATTATTTATCATTATCATGGTTACTATTATATTGTGATGATGATGATGATAATAATAATAACGATAATAATAACGAAAATAATAAGAGAACAACAATAATAATAATAATAATAATAATAATAATAATAATAATAATAATAATAATAACAACAATAATGATGATGATGATGATGATAGTAATAATATTATTATTGTTATTACTATTATTATTATTATTATTATCATCATCATCATCATCATCATCATTGTTGTTGTTATTATCATTATCATCATCGTCATTGTTGTTGTTATCATCATCATCATCATCATCATTGTTGTTGTTGTTATTACTATCATTATCATCATCGTCATATTTTTAAAAATATAATTTCTTTTTCTCTTCTTTTTAAAATTTTCATTTGCGTTGCTTCATCCATGTGTTTTCTTCAACTTCTTCTTCTTCCTCTATGTCTTCGTTGTATTCTTCTATAACATCGTTTAAATCTCTTCACCTCACTAAGCAATCCCCCACACAGTCCACACTGGCGGTCATAACAACAGAAGTAGATCATGTCTTGATTTTAGCATAGCCCACAACAAGGGTCTTGTAAATTGTCAAATTATATAGTTTTGGCTATACAATGTACAAACAAACAAACATTACAAAGTCAGCAGATGTTTACTTTATCAGCCAAGCACCAGTGAAGAGGGAAAGCATTGTCCAAGATCAGAACGGAACCAGGCGATAAAAAAAAAAAAATAAATAAATAAATAAATAAATAAGATAAATAAAAAAAAGAGTTAAAGAGTATTGCTTACAGATTTGGCATTAAATAAATTCACATCATCATTACCATCATCATCATTATAATTAGTAGTTGTAGTATCATTACTGCTGTTAATCATTACTAATCACTATTGATTTGTATATAAGTCAACGTGAAAACCCGTCATATATTTCAATACACTGAAAATCAAAGTTCGCGAACAACTCCCCAAACAGTGCTAAAAACACCGATTCAAAATCAAATTTACCCACAATCAGCAAGAAAAACTCAAGTAAAATGACTGATGACTAGTAAACTATTTGCTACTTTCAACAACGAAATAAATAAAATGAATAAATAAATTAATTAATTAATAACTAAATAACTAACTAAAATGAAATAAAATAAGTGTCTCAGAACGGAACAGCAAACCTCAAATCAAATGATTAAACTTATTAGCAACCTTTCAACAACAACACCACACACACACACACACACACACACACACACACACACACACACACACACAAATTGGTCTGAGATTGGTACTTCGCCAACACATGGCAAGTGAAGGAGTCTCAGTGTTTCCATGGACTGAGAAGTAGAGAACGTCCTCGATGGGCCGCCCAGACGCACTGTAAGAATGGGACGATAATTGTGCTGATGAGTAATGCTGCCAGTGAATGATGACTGACGAGAGGTAGGCACTGATAACCGCAGCGATAATGATGAGGGAAAACGTTTTAGACGAGGAAAACTCATACAGCCGCAACGAAAGCGTGGCAAAAAGGCTTGGAAGTGGGGGAATAATCTACTGTCTGAGACAGCTGACTGCCTCTGTTCTCTCTCTCCCCTTCCTCCCCACCCTCCTTCCTCCGTACTCCCTCCCCTGTCTCTATCTCATGCACACACACACACACACACACACACACACACACACACACACACATGCTTACGTATTTCACATCTAATTTCACGGATGAGAGAAGGAGAAGAGATACAGAGAGAGGAGGGGTGGGGCGGGGGTGGAGGGTGGGGGGGGGGGAGGAGAGAGAGAGACGGGAAAGGGAAGTTTTCACTTTGATAGCAGGCGTATCGTTTTTCACTTTTGAAAGAAAACAAATATGGAAACAAAATCACTTACGGAAGAGCCACACGTGGAACTCTCTTGAAGAACGCTGTAGCGATGCATGGAGAAACTGCTTTAAATTTTCCAACTTGGGTTCGCCGGTAAATCAGCTGCTTCACTTTCACAACTTTTGACTGATTAGAACGTCCAACGACACAGTTTCCGATAGAAAATCAATACAACACGACCACAACACTTTTCCAAACCACACAACTCCGTAGGATGTATAACCAGGTCAGGAAGAATTCCACACAAACAGAACACGCACAACTTGTCTTGCACAGCGGATGTGTCGTATGCTCGCGCACTTTTTCCCCAAGTCGTCTGCTTTCGTTTTTCAAGAGTTGTCTACCTTGGTTTCGTTGTGTAAAAAGTTCTGGGTAGGCCGTCTCTCCGTGGTTATGACTAGGGGAGAGATAAGATGGAAAAGGCTTTTGAATCAGGAAAGCCGACTAGACTCACGGCTTTGTCCGTTTTGATAGGTAAGGGTAGGGGGAGGAAAAGGTTGGTTTTTTTGGTTTTGTTTTGTTTTTTTTTTTCACTGAAAGTGGTGGTAGTTGTTGAAGACTTGCTTCTGGCGTGTGCATGCACGACTATGGCTTGCGCTTTTTTGCGGGTCTAGTCATTACGGGCCGGACAGGTGGCTGGCAAGCCTTACAGCCAACTGGCACAGGTACAAACCGTTGATCAAAGACGAAGCCAGTGGCTGAGCAGACTTTGGGCGGAGGGGATTATGGGCCCAAAGGCAAGGAGGTGGCGCTGGAGGAAGAGGAAAGGAGTGGTGGGAAGGAGAAGGAGGAGGAGGAGTTGGAGGAAGAATAGGGATGGGGTTGGGGGGGGGGGGGTGCAGACAAGGGATGAGGGGTGTTTTGTGAAGTTGGGTGCTTCCGGCAGGCATCCGTTTGTCTATGAACCATTCCATTTTTCTTTGGCGTGGGAGACAGAAACCTCTGATCCACCCCAATCTTTCCTCACCACCCCCAATTCTTTCTTTTATTTATTCTTTTTTTTTTAAATAGAAAATGCCAGCGTTTGAAAAGCAGCACTAAACAGCACTGCATATCTTCTTCTCTTTGTAACTAAAATATTGGCCCATAAACGTCAAGCTTATCAACATTCTTCTCCTGTTTTTTTGTGGTTTTTTTTTCGTTCTTTTTTTTCCCAAGCAAATAAGGTTCAGTTCAAAACGTTAACTCATCAATAATTCTTTTGCCACATGTCATCATTGCAACCCTTTTACTATATATTTAACTATAAATATTTACCCACGTCCGCACGGTACTTCTAGAAGACATACAGAACTCATTTGCGTCTTCCTAAATACCGAGTAAGAACAGTCGAAGGAGAACTCAAGACCCTGGAGCACACATGATGTATCATTCAGAGAGACTGGCCAAAAACAGAAAAGAGTGGCAGTTCTTCGCAACTGCCCTGCAAGCCAGAGGGCAAAAACTGGCTGCAAGTTAGCAAGTAAGTAAATACAGAGTAAGAAGAAAGCGGAAAAAAGGTACGACACAAACAGGAAGAAGACAAGGAAACCTTGGAACAAAGGAAAGGAAACAAGCCTCGAAAACACAAACGTCAGTAGACACAAGAGCATCGGAGTGTTATTCCTTCTTCTGACGCTTCACTTCCGGTCGTTTCGTACGTCGAAAAGTCGTCTTTTCCGTTTTATCTCGTTTCCAGGTGGCCTAGTGTTAACAAGTCCGCCCAGGAAGAGAGAGAAGCTTTGCGAACAGGTTCGAATCGTACACCCGCCAGTATTTTCTCTTTCTCCACTAGACCTTCAGTGGTGGTCCGGACGCCAGTCATTCGGAAAAGACTATAAATCGAAGTCCCGCGTGTAGCATGCACTTAGCGCATGTAAAAGAACCAACGGCAACGAAAGGGTTGTCCCTGACAGAAAAGTCCACTCCGACAGGAGAAAAAATATACTTCAAGGTAAAAAAAAAATAAATAAATTTAAAAAAAAGAGAGAGAGAGAGAAACAAAATGATAAAAAGGTGGTGCTGCACTGTAGCGACATGCTTTCCATGTGGAAAGAAGCCTGAATTTCACACAAATAAATGTGTTGTAACAAAATGTGATATAATACATGCCTGTCCCCGCCCCTCCTTCCTCCCTCTAACCCTTCATCCCGCTCGCTATTTGTTTCATGTTGTAATGTTACCGAATCACATAAATGACGTGTAATGATTAAACAATCAAACATGTCAGTATGGAATTGTTTTCCAGAACGTACCACTGAGCCCTCCTTCGCAAAGTTGGTTTGAAGTATATATATATATATATATATATATATATATATATATATATATATATATATATATATATATATATATATATATAAGGGTGGTCAAGAACAAAAAAGGCGCCTCCCTCCCTAATCCCACTAACAATCTCTTTCAGTGCCCCCCACCCCCACACGTCCCATCTTTCTTTATTTCATTTAATCTCTGTCTCTCTCTCTCTGCCTCTCTGTCTGTGTCTCTCTCAGTCAAACTTTCTGCTGCTCTTCCATCTCATCTATCCATACCCGTGGTGCTCCTAGATCGTTAGGAAGGACGAGAGAGAGAGAGAGAGAGAGAGAGAGAGAGAGTCGTTCCTTCCAAACATCACCACTGACAGGACGCACGTGCTTGTGGATGAAGGTACGCACGAAGACAGCCCAGCACAGGGGGGTTTCAAAAGGACAGGAGACGGCGGACACGTGGAGAGGATGGGAGTGGATGGGGAGGGGAGGGGGTTAGGTATGGGAGAGGAAAGTGTGAGGTTACAGTTGTCAGGGCACCATCGACACACAACACCCCAACAAACCAGGCAAACCCACTGAGATGGGCAAACATCGGATCTTCTGCCCTGTGTCCAAATTGGCCGCTAACAGGGGGAGGGGGGGGGGGGGAAGCAACTCTCACGCGCTCATTCGAGCCTTACTCTTTTGACAGTGGCGAGTAAGGGAGCTAATTATCTGGCTGCGCACACCTGGAGTGAGGGGACGGGTGGTGGTGGTTGTGGAAGTGTTTGGGTAGTAGGTAAGGGTGGATGGTGGGCATGTGTGGGTAAGGCCTCCAATAAAACTAACAACCTGGGGAAAGCCGTGATTTGGCGGCGGTGGTGATGAGTTTGTGTGTGTGTGTGTGTGTGTGTGTGTGTGTGTGTGTGTGTGTGTGTGTGTGTAGGGTGGATGGGTGTGTGTGAAGGTAAGGCCCCTAATAAAATTAACAACTTCGGGACAGCCCCGATTTCGTGGGGGTTCTGATGGTGCTTGTGCTGGTGGTGGTGCTGGTGCTGGTGGTGCTGGTGCTGGTGGTGGTGGTGTGTGTGTGTGTGTGTGTGTGTGTGTGTGTGTGTGTGCTTGTGTGTGTGTGTGTGTGTGTGTGTGTGTGTGTGTGTGTGTAGGGTGGATGGTGTGTGTGTGTGTGTGTGTGTGTGTGTGTGTGTGTGTGTGTGTGTGTGTGTGTGTGTGTGTGTGTGTGTGTGTGTGTGTGTGTGTAGGGTGGAACAAAAAACGAGGTAGCGACGCGCTGTCCGCAAGAACAGCAACCCAAATACCAAACAGAGAAACCTATGGTCACGAAAAGTAAGACAATACAATATAATACAATACAGTACAAAACGATACGGCAGTAGTCATTTATTCCATTTCTGCATACCAAAATGAAGCCCGAAGGACACAGGCTGACACCAGTAGTACTTACGCGTGCTACTTGATTTCTCCACTGACGAACACACACACACACACACACACACACACACGGAGGCCGCTCGCGCGGAAGTGTCAATTGGGCGTTGACATTTATAAAACAAAACAAAATCAACCAGAAATCAACAAGCGGGAAGTGAAGAAAGAAAGAAAGAAACACACTGAATGTCTGACTTTCTCTCTTTCTCTTCTTTTTTCTTCAAGGCTGAATGATAAAAAAAAGAGAGAGAAAAAAAAGCTGGTACGTGTGAAAACGTAGTCCTTTCCTTTGTTAATAAAGATTCATTCTGTCACTCCATCCATTCTGTATATCTGTCTTCATTTCTCTCCCGCATAAAGATTCGTTCTGTCATTCTATCCATCCATCCATTTATTTGTCTGTCTGTCATTTTTTTTTCTCTCCCGCAACCACCCCTCTCCCTCACCCCCCCCCCTTTTTTTTTTTGTCTTCTTTCTGTTCTCCCTCTCACCCTCTGTCTCAGTTTGCTGGGGGTAAAAGGGCCACCGTACATTTGCATTAATTCGTGGTGTTCGGTGCCAGCAGATTCACGTGTAATGGCGTTGGGGGCTGTCAGCACCCCGGAGAGGACGCTCATTTAGCCTGTCTCCGCGACTGAGTAATCACCGTCGACAGCATGGGGGGTAGGGGTGGGGGGTTGGGGGATGGGGGTGGGGGCTTAGTAGGTGGTGTCCTGCCTAATGCTGTACTGAACCAGAACGGACAGCCCCAACCGAAAACAGCGCAGAATCTCCTCTGGTGTGTAGCCTCGTGGCGACTGACCTACCATGAATAATCCCCTGCGGATGTCTGGCGCCCAGACAACTGCTGGAGAAGCCTGGATGTGTCTGCGTCCCGTGGAGGGTTTGGGGGGGGGGGGATGTTCGGGATGAGCGGCGTAAGAAGTAACGCAACGAAGGCAACGCAGGGAAACACGGTACAGAATTGATTAAGCTTGACTAAGGAAACATAACCTCATGCCGTATGGAGGCGTAGGAAATGTCACATGTTTTAGGAAGGGTGATTTCTCTGTACTTTTTTATGGTGATGGATAACAATGATTACGATGACACACTTAGGCAAGATAAAGGAACCATAACCCCAAGCCGTTTGGAGGCGTAAGAAATGTCACATGTTTTGGGGAGGACAAATTCTCCGTACTTTTTAACAACAATATACTACTACTACTACTACTACTACTAATAATAATAATATAATGTTGTGTGATGGACGATAATGATGACAAAGCCGCATGAGAGATGTTACCAGATTTGAGACGACGTGACAAGGCTGTAATGATTATTTCTTTCTTTCCTTTACACTTCAGGGTATCAAAAGAGGCCCGGGGAAACAGACACCTGCTGTGTTGGCTTTGAAATGTGAACACAGTGCTCCGAGAACTCTCGACTGCATGGCGTCTGTCCTCCGATTTGATTCCACAGAACATTCAGCTCTTGGCAAAAGCCAGTCACAGACCGAAAAATCGCACAGCAGGCGCCAATGTATGCGCTTTGTCTTGGATCGACAGATACCGTTCTTCTTTTATGCTGGAAGCTGAGAAAAGCTGAACGCTCCTTGTTCTTTTATCTCTGGATTCATACCGTACCACCTCAACGTTCGGATTATATCAGAGACTGACACAGGCTTACAGTTAGGTCAACAGTAAAGTGAGAGCTGCATGATCAATGGTTTCTCCACTGCAAAGGGCACACATTCACAGTTTAGTCTTTTGTGAAGGACGATGACTCTCAAACTACGATGCAAGACTGCTCCAGCATTGGGGGCTGGTTCGCATATGGGAACCCTCCCAACGCCAATTGTCTTAAAAGGGGTTGTAACTTGGGCAAGACAATCTCCACTATAATCAAATTATAGCCCAGATAGTCGGGACTACAGTTGCCCCCTCTGCAGTCCTGGTGGTCTTCGTCTGACATAATTTTCTTTCACACATACTGTACCCATTGCATGTTGAAGACTATGCTAGGAGCTAATACTTGCTGTTTCTGTTATCATGTGTGTGTACGTGTGTGTGTGTGTGTGTGTGTGTGTGTGTGTGTGTGTGTGTGTGTGTGTGTGTGTGTGTGTGTGTGTGTGTGTGTGTGTGTGTGTGTGTGTGTGTGTGTGTGTGTGTGTGTGTGTGTGTGTGCGCGCGCGCCGCGTGCACATAAAAATGAAAAGTGTATATAACACACTTTCAATCAGAGAAGTATCTAAATGTTCCTCTGCACTTTTCGTTATTTTGTTTCTCCGCATTTCCTTTTCTCTGTTTCTTTGCGCTGCACCTTCTATCTATTTCTCTCTACTTTTCATGTCTGTAGTTTCTATATATTCCTCTGTACTTTCCGTTTTTACCAGCGTGCAAGTTGGCTCAGAGCAGAGTTATGTGCCCTTGGCGTGCTCTGGGACACAGCACTATCGTTGCTGTATATTGTTCATTATTTCGCTGCTGATTTTGCTGGGTGGGGGCTGGCAGCGGTCCCTTCATTCAAATTATCAACGCTGGCGAGAACCCACTTGCCTGGAAATAGCATCGTTAAATCAATCATCAGATGCATCGTTATCACCATTATCTTCGTCTTCTGCAGAGTCTTTTTTATCGCCTTTTCTCGGCTGTGGTGTTGATCTAACAACACGCCCCCCACTATCATAAATAGTGTTTATGCTTTTGCTCAGTGGTGCATTATAGAGGATTATGTTCATTAACCTAATACCTTGCTACGCTAATCTAAGATTATTAACTGGCTGTTTTGGGCTGCTATCGTTTTATTGGTCTTGTTAATAGACAGGGAACATTTGAAACCACTTGGGCTGAGACATACATAAATACACATTGCTATTTAGGAACAGCGGGATGGGGTATAAAAAAAAACTGGAAAAAAAGAAGAGCAAGAGCTTAATTAAGTTGCAGTCAGATACGGGAAAAGCCTAAAAAGAGAGAAAGAAAAAAAAAGCAACTTCAATAAATTGCAGCCGGACAGAAAACACCACGGTGCTTGAAGAGATAAGAGAAGAAAAAAAAAAACCCAAACTTTGAGACAGTCAGACAGGCACACACACACACACACACACACACACACACACACACAGAGAGAGAGAGAGAGAGAGAGAGAGAGAGAGAGAGAGAGTACATTCTTGAGATTTTTTTTTATTTACTGGGCTAAAAGATAAGTAACCTGTTTCAAATGTTTTTTCCATCTGGCCCCCAAGAGAGTGGGAGGGAGAGAGAGAGAGAGAGAGAGAGAAAGAAAGAAAGAGAGAGAGAGAGAGAGGTGGAGGGGAGGGGAGGAGGGAGGGAGATAGAGCGCAAAGTCATTGCGAAGCGAGATAGTGAAGTGTAGGACCACTGTGGTGAATCGGTCCCACCCACAACAGTCTCCGGCAAAAAACAGAAGGCAAAACACAAACACCCACCCCTGCCTTGATGATACCCTTCCCCTCTCCCCCACCCCCACCCCCTGCGCCAACTCCCCCCTCGTCTCCCTCCCTTCTCCCTCCAGACTCAGCCGTTGCTTTAAGACTCCAGTGATTCCCTTTCACGCGAAGAACGTGATTTAAAGTAACGCGTGGGCAAGCTCCCTTATCCACGTCATATGGGAGTGTGGAAAGATGTCAGTGTGATTATCTCCAAAATCCCACCTGGTGTCAGTGGCATACCAGAGTCATATCCATATATATATATATATATATATATATATATATATATATATATATATATATATATATATAATGATAAAAGTCTGACTTCTTTACATGACAGAAGTCTAAACTAAAATCTAAAAGAAAAAGAAATGCTATCGGTGATGCAGGGATCGTCTTCTTTTGATAAAGTTCGCTGTGGTTCCAATGTGATGATGTATGGAAACCATCACTCATTCTGACACGACCTATCGTGGGTTTTGTCACCCTGTCATGTTTTTAACACGCCCGCTGTTTATGAACTTGTGAGTGCGAAACATTGCCCCTAAACACCACAGTGTTGACTTATCATTGTAGGCCATCATATCGAGTTCAGCACTTCTGTTGGTGGTCTGTCCGTAGGGCTTGAGATTCGATGCATTTCAGTATCTAGCGTTGCGTCATGTTTGGTAGTCCTGTTTATGGCTGGTGAAATCTGATAAAACAAATTTTCCGCTGCTGTCTTGACATAATGACCCGACTTCTTTCCGAGAGGGTTCAATGTCCTGGACAGTGATATCACTTGTCTATTCCACGAGCCCTGTTTTCGGCAAGCATGCTAGCAATGCCTCCTACAGCGACGGACGTCGAGATAAAAACAAGAGGACACATTTATTAGACCAGTGACATAAAATCGAAAATACACCAGCTCAAAATCAAACGTGGACAATGCAAGCACACCCACGTTGCAAATGCATACGGGCGGGCAGAAGGACGGACAGGGAAGGCATATAAACAGGTAGCCATACACACCCACTCACGCACTATTCCTCCCCTCAAACACACACACACACACACACACACACACACACACACACACACACACACATGCACGCACACATTGCATACACACACATACATACACACACGAGAGACAACCTGAACCAAGAAGCCAGGCACGCAGGCAGGTAGTCACCAACAGTATGTGCTCACTCACCTGAGAATCCAAAGTTCCGTCCTGGTAGACGTTGGGCTGAAGCAGCACCACCCCCGGCGGCACCACGCCCCCCACCATCTCCTCCCCTTCCCCGAGCCGTCCGCGGATCTCGGGGTACTCCAGCCCGCCCCCAACCTCCCTCCGGTTCAAGGTCCTCCCGTTCACAGTCTTCTCGTTCTCCGAGTTGCGCCGCCTGGTGGGGGTGACGATATACTGGGTGGAATCGTACACTGGGCTGTCATAGTCATCGTCAGACACTGGAGGCAGCAAGGGGGAAGGGTTCTCGGGGTCGCCGTCCGGCGCTAGGGCTCGGGCGTTGCTCGGGTTCTTGTCCGAGAGGTTCCTGGCCGCCATCACCCCCATCCTGGGCTTCTGTTTGGCGCCGGGCAGGAAGGAAGAGGCGGCGGTGGAGGAGGAGGATGGGGGAGGAGGGGAGAAGACCCGCCTGAGACTTCCAGGGGAGGAGCCCCCGTTGTTGTGGGCGAAGGGGGTGGAGTACTCCGGGCCCGAGTCGCTGCCCTGGGGCGTGGCCAGGGGGATGGGCTGGTGGTACACGTCCGTCACCATGTACGGCTCCCCGTTGGCGTGGGTCTGGATGGAGGAGTAGTCGTCCGTGTCGTAGTTGTAGTCCTCCTCTGACTCCATGACTGGCGAGACTCTCGAGAGTGGCTGCTGGTGCTGGTGCTGGTAGTGACTGCTGGCGGCACAGAGCTGAGTGGACTGCAGCATTCTCGTGGTAGGGAAGGACGCGTGTATGGTCCTACCCTCTCCACAGCACACGAAGAGGAAGCTCTTCTCTGTTTTCCTCTAACTCTCTCTGTTTAAAACATCATGGTGTGTGTTGCATCGAACTGCGAAACCTCACACGGTTTTTCTAACCCAACGCTATTTTAAATCACGTTCCTCAAATTGAATATCTCTATTACAGCTTTTATATAAATCACCAAAAGCTTTTTGGGCTTTGGCGTCACTCAGCTTTTAGAGTTGTCCCTCTTTAACGCGCGTGCTGTCTACAATGTTAACACTCTAAAAAAACATCTTTCACACTGTTGATGATTTTCTGCAATCAAATTTCCGCTTTGCCCCCTGGCACCATTTTGTCAGTTTAATTGAACTGACACTCAAAGGCAAACGAGATAAAGCACAAGCACATTATCCACCTCTAAAAAGCGGGGCGATCTTGACGCAAGAGCATCCCATCTTAGTTAAATAACACATTACGATCACGTGTTTCCTGTTCAACATCACCCACAGTCACTGTATTCAAGTTCTACATTTTTAGGGGTGGTGTCACATTTTCTTCTGGACAACTTTTTAACGTCAATTTCTATTTCTTTGGCTTGTTCCAATGTAGACTATTATCCCCTATTCTGCAGCTGTTGGTAAAACGTGTTCGTGGATGATTCGCCTGGCTGCCCAAAATTATTCTTTGTATTACTTCATTTTATCTTTTAAGCTAAGTGTACTGACACATTGCATTAAGCGTTAAAATGAACCGGGAAGAACATTCGATTACCAGTAAATCAGGACGCCATTGCAAAAGTAACCGAGAATGAATCAAAAGAGCTTTGGAAAGAAATCCCACTTCCTGGATAAATAAACGAAAGTATGATGAATCAGAGAAGAACTTGTTATTTCTATTTATTTATTTATTTATCTTTCTATCAATCCATTCATTCATTTATTTACTCATTTGTTTATCTATTTATCTATTTCTCCCTTCATAAACGAAGGCTTCTGGCGATGTGATTTTCAACAACGAAATCTTTTCATCGTTCGCTTCCACTTGAATGCGCCACTTGTCACAAGCAAGCTACGTCAGGACTTCTGTTTATTCATCTCATTCATTTATTTATTTACTTGCTATTTATCTATTTATTCAAGTTTTAAACACCCCCACAATATATATATATAAACATATATATATATATTTTTTTCTTTTCTTTTCAAAAAGCGGCAGCCAATCCCACGCTCCAAGCCGATGAAGCCTCCAGAGGTAGAGAACGTGTTCAGCACATCACGTGACCTTCATCCGGGCTCTCTGCTGACGTTCACGCTTCAGCCGACAGCTGGTCTGCTTGCCGTTGCCACTTCCGCTCTGCAACAGAATAAAAAAATATTTTTAAAGAAAATGGGTGGAGGGTTAAAGAAACAAAACAAAAAACACAAACAAACAAACAAAAACACATGAAATGAAATGAGGGCAACAAAATGCATGGGAAATTCTCAAGCTCGGATGGAGATGAAAAGGAGGAGGCATCTGAGCATTGCAAGGCATGGGGAAAGGGGGGGGGGGGACGCATCCTTGCCACTTATCACACTGATCCAATGACATAACACTGGCACCAGCAACATGCATGCAGGCCTGATCCCCTCAGAGGTCAATAGATTCGGTTGTGCGGGGTTGGTGGTGGTGGGGTAGGGGGAGGGGGAGGAGGAGTGGGGGGGGGGGGTGCGGGGGGTAGGGGGGCCGGGGGGAGAGGAATATGCTGTGTTGATCTGATGTTGTGTTTTTGTTTTGGTGGGTGTGGTTTGGTTTGATTATTTGATTTTTTTCCTGTTTGCCGACCAATCTAGCTTCATCTTTGTTTCGTTCAGTTTGTTTCTTAGCTTTTCTTTGATTGAGATACGGTTTTTGATCGTTCCTTCATTAGTTCGTTCGTTTGTTGAATGATTGGTTGATTCATGCACTAGCTCATTCATTCATTCTTTAAACAAAATCGTTAATTCATCAGTTTGATATTGTTTTTCCCTTCAAAATTCTCTCTCTCTCTCTCTCTCTCTCTCTCTCTCTCTCTTCCCCTCTGTGTCTGTTTGTCTGTCTGTATGTCTATCTCTCTTTCTCATACCCTGCCTTACCCCCTATCCCTCCCTACCACACATTCAATCTTCCCTTCGTTTCTAGCCCCTTGCTACGTTGCTGCTTCTGGCCCCTTACTGTCTTTTATCACCCTGTTCCTTCTTTTTATTTTTCAATCATCCCCACTGCACTCTGTCATTCTGTACTGCCCCTCTCTCTCTCTCTCTATCTGTCTATATATATATATATATATATATATATATATATATATATATATGGTTATAACACACACACACACACACACACACACATATATATATATATATATATATATATATATATATATATATATATATATAAATAAAATGTATGCATGTGTGTAGACAGATAGACATAGAAACCCTCGAACATGTATATGCGCGTGTGACAATATTCTCTTCTGTCGTTCGTTTCTTTCTGCTTTCTTTTAATTTTTCTTTCTTTCTTCAGCATTTCCTTTACATTCTCCCCTGCCTTCCCCCCTCTCCT
>NC_134884.1:28549248-28551748 GCF_041734735.1 Babylonia areolata | reverse complement strand
TCAAAGAAATTCTCGGGGGTTGTAGTCATTCAAAGGAATGGAGAGAAATATGAGTTGTTTGTTGTTGTTGTTTTATTACGTTGAAGGCGGGTGGGTAGGAAGGAAGGAAGATGGGGTGGAAGAGGGAAGTGAGTCGGGGGGGGGGGGGGGGAGGAGGAAAACGCTTGAATCACAAAACAAACATGCTGGCGGCGACTTCAGACATTATTATTATTATTACTTCTGCTATCGCTCCGACCATCTACAGCACCAGCACAGTGGAGGGAATCTCCAGTCACTTTAATGGCTTGGGGTGCAAACAGATTTACACACAAACATTCACCCCTCCTACACACACACACACACACACACACACACACACACACACACACACATACATACATACACACACACGTACGCACGCAGGCACGCACGCACGCATACAAAATGTCAGTTCCATAGACTGTTTATGAATTATCACTCGTAGATTATCACCCACAAAGCGAAAGGAAAATGGAGGTATGCTTTGGAGGAAAGAGAAAAATAATCTTCTAAATCTTAGTATGAAGAGACCGTCCTATCTATCTGTCTATCTTTTTTTTTTCTTTTTTTTTTTCAGTCCCGCGGTTATTTTGAAGGCATCTTCTGACACATACAACAACTTTTCAAACTCATCAGTAATGATAGCGGTGTACTTTTGGAAATCAAAGACTGTTTTTAAGGTAGTCAAAATCTTCTCCAAGAAGACCGTAAGACTTAAAAAAAAAAGAAAAAAAAAAGAAGGTAAGAAAAAAGAATGTGGTCAGAAAGATCAGGAGCCAGTTGCATTGCTCGGACGGAAGAGCCCAGTATGGTTTTAACCCGCGACTAACTGTGTGTTGTATGGAACTGACCAATGGCGTAGTTAGGTCAACGTAGGCATTTAGTCCCGTGTAACTGTCAAAAAGTTAGAACCAAGCAATGCAAGTGGCTCCAGGAGATCAGAGGAACTGGTGGGTGGGCTGTGTTTGTGAACACTGGAAAGTTGTGAGAAGAGGTCGGGGTATGTGTTGGGAGGAGGACGGAAAGGATGGGGAGTGGGGTGGGGGGTGGGGGGGGGGGGTTGGAGTTAACGCGGCAGACAGGGAGGAAGAGAAGGGGAAGTGTGTAATAAACAAAAAAATACGGGGGGGGAGGGGGGGGGGGGGGGTGAGGGGCGCGAGCAGATTTTTGATGTGTTTTTCAAGAAGTACAGTCGACAGCGGCGATGTACTCTCTGTCTATATGTCTCTCTGCGAGTCTGTGTCTCCCTGCCTGTGTATCGTCTACCCATCTATCAACGCTTCTTTCTCTCTGATTTATTAATTCAGAAGACCACTGGACTGTTGTAGTTGAGAGAAGAAGACAGACAGACAGACAGACAGGCAGAGACAGTCGCACTGATAGAGAATCGTTAAGTCTTTATACATAACATTTGCTCAGTTATATTTAGTCAAGAAAGTCTATAATCTTCGTATTTCGTTTTCCTTTTTCTTGAGAACGCATGACCTTTTAATTGGTTCAGTGTAAAGAACAGCAAATAAGTGAACACATGACTAATTTCTGCTCAGACTGTCATATTTACAGTGTGATGAACGTCCCCTAGTCTGCCCGTGACAAAGTCTCTGTAATGGTTATCATCTTCAGCATTAAACATTAATATCGCCGGATTCTCCAATTTCAGTTTGTATCAGCATGTTGTGAGATGTCTGCAGAATTGTACGACGCATCTTCAGTTCTTCAGTCGTTGACGTACGTGACTTTGAAGGACACGTTTCCACTGACAGAAGTGTCAAACTATATCGGGTGTCCAAAAAAACAGTGAACCGCTTTTTGACAAGTATTTTCTCAGTGATAGAGATATCGAATTCATTGAAATTTTTCACACAGTAACCTTAGGATATCATCAACAAGTTTGCAAAATATCTTAAAAGTTCGGACGCAAATTATGCGGGTATTATCAAATTCAAAACAGCATGTCAAAAAATCCAATATCAGAGGAAAACTCACTTTCTCCTTGAAACATTTTTCAACGGTAACCTTATCACTTTCACTCAAAGGCATGGTTGATCCTTCCAAACTGAAACTTTAGACAGAACTGATTTTGGATACAGACGAAAATTTAAAAAAAAATCAATGGACTTGACACCCAGACAGGCTGTTTTTAGTCTGACACTGACTGACAGAAGCCTACACCTGGCAGCTGGCATGAACATGATGGTCACATTGCACAGCTCTGATATTGGATTTTTTGACATGCTGTTTTGAATTTGACAATACTCGCATAATTTGCGTCCGAACTTTTAGATAGTTTGCAGACTTGTTGATGATACCCTAAGGTTACTGTGTAAACATTTTCAATGAATTCGGTTTCGCTATCACTGAGAAAATACTTGTCAAAAAGCGGCGCACTTTTTGGGGGACACCCGATATAAAAGGGACTGCACTCACTGTTGAGAACGATGACTGGAACACGGCACCAGGCAGAACCCGCCACACACCA
>NC_134884.1:28536748-28539248 GCF_041734735.1 Babylonia areolata | reverse complement strand
TTTGCTCTGAATGCCTGACAAACAAGCAGAATAATGGACAGAAAAGACAAACAGATGCATGGAGAGATATGTTCATATATATATATATATATATATATATATATATATTTATATATCCCTCTTTCTCTCTCTTGTTTCTCTGTTTATCTCAATCCTTTTCTTCGTCTGCCACTCCCTACCTCCCCCCCCCCCCCCCCCCCCATCTCTTTTTACGTTCCTCTCTCTATCTCTCTCTATATATATGTGTGTGTGTGAGAGAGAGAGGGGAGGATGAGGAAATGATGGCAGTGTGCGTTGACTTTACACAATGCATTTTGAGCCGTGGTTGACTTAACTCACTCAGTACGGCCAGTCCTCTCTTCTCCTCTACACAGAACCCTCGGATGTCCAGTGGGTGTCTGAATGACCCAACCTTTAGCTTCCGTCGTCAGAATTGTGGTATTCTTTGTCAACATTCACGTCTTCAGTATAAGAGCCTTCCGCTGGCAATATTTTGATGATGGTAATTGGGGTGAAACGCTGTTAACGTCGTCTCTTTCGCCCTTCGTATGGAAAGAGTTCAGCCTATAATTATGGAAATATTTGTTAGGTTTCTAAGACTATGTTGTGTCGTCTTCACTGTTTGTCATCCCTCATGAGCAGGACTGAAAGAGATGAAAAGGAAATTCACCTTTTCTTTTCGTCAGGGTTTCCATAAGCACTTCACTGTACCTGGCATCGCATAAGAAGACAGACAGACAGACCGGCAGACACACAACCAGCTAACTGAACAGAGATGATAGGTAGAGAGACAGATGGCTAGATAGATAGATAGATAGATAGATTGAAAGCAGCATATACATCGAACAAAGCAAGACATAGACAGTGAGAGAGAGAGAGAGAGAGAGAGAGAGAGAGAGAGAGAGACAGACAGACAGACAGACAGACAGAGACAGAGACAGAGAGAGACAGAGAGAGACAGAGAGAGAGAAAGAGAGAGAGAGGGAGAAACAAAGCCACAATCATCATCATCTGCACAATATCCCAAGAGATAAGAAAGAAGAATGGGTCTCTGGTACCCCCCACCCCCTCCCCCAACCCTTCCCCCTCACCCCTCCACTACTACCACCACACCTCCTCCTCCTCCTCCACCTCCTACCCCACCCCAACCACCACCACCACCACCCTCTCTTCACCACCACCACCACCACCATTCGTTTCTCCCCCCGCCCCCCTCTCTCCCACACCCACTTCCCAGCACACCTAGTAGCTGGAAGGGGAGGCGGCCTGTGTCAATCCGTCCCAAGCTCTTTAGTTGCGAGGGGAAGGTAAACAAACAGAGGAGGGCTGGTCGCGGTAAACACAGGTGCTGCGCGGCTCCATCTCACACACACACACACACACACACTCACACACACACACACTCACACACACACACACACACACACACACACACACACACACACACACACAACACACACACACACACACACACACACACACACACACACACACACACACACTCACACACACACACACACACACCACACACACACACACACACACACACACACACACACACACACACACTCACACACACACACACACCCGCCTATCTTTTACTCACACCGGAAAGAGAGGGAGAGTGTGTGAGGGAGCGAGAGAGAGAGAGAGGGGGGTGGGGGTGGAGGGAGAGAGGGGAGAGAAAGAAAGAAAGAAAGAAAAGAAAAGAAAGAAAAATGAATGAATGAATGAAAGAATGAATGAATGCATAGTTTATTCATGTAAGCCAAGAGTCAGAGAAAGAGAAAAAAGAAGAGAAAAAGAACGCGAAGAGAGAGAGAGAGAGGGGGGGGGAGGGAGGGAGTGAGAGAGAGAGAGAGAGGGAGGGAGAGAGTGAGAGAGAGAGTGAGAGACAGACAGACAAACAGATGGGGGGGAGGGGGGGGGTTCTATTTAACTCTGTTACGTTAGTCTTTTTTGTTGTTGTCAGTTTGTCTGTCTATATCAGTCTCACACATGCATAGGAGAGGGAGATGGGAGGACAGAAAGAGAGAGGGAGAGGTGAGGAGAAAGACACAGACACTCAAAGAAATAAGACAGAGAGAGGGAGAGAGAGAGAGAGAGAGAGAGAGAGACAGACAGATAGAGAGTGAGAGAGGGAGAGAGAGAGAGAGAGAGAGAGAGAGAGAGAGAGAGAGAGAGAGACAGATAGAGAGTGAGAGAGGGAGACAGACACACAGAGAGTGAGAGAGAGAGTGAGAGAGAAGAGAGAACGAGAGAGAGAGAAGAGAGAAAGAGAGAGAGAGAGAGAGAGAGAGAGAGAGAGAGAGAGAGAAAAAGACAAAGCGACCGACCGACAGACAGACCTACAGACAAGACAAAGGGATAGATGGTTATCGCCTCTTCAATTTTTCCTCTCTTTCTTCTTCTTTTCTTCTTCTTTTTTTTTTGATCGGGGGGGGTTACTACCGCTCCCGTACCTAGGTACGAACTCATATCCACCGGATCCCCTGCCTCT
>NC_134884.1:28511748-28516748 GCF_041734735.1 Babylonia areolata | reverse complement strand
AAAAAGAAAGAAAAGAGGGGAATCGGAGGGGGGGGGGGGGGGGAATGATAAAAAAAAGTGATTGTTTTATTTCATTAAATTTTCAGTTATTAGAAATCAGTGGATTCCCTAATCTATGTTGTTGTTTTTTCTCCACCAACTTTATATTTTGCCTTCCTCATACAATGTGTGACGCAAAGATTTGTTTTGATGATGATGATGATAATGATGATGATGATGATGATGATGATAATAACTATTATTATTATTATTATTATCATCATCATCATCATCATCATCATCATTATTATTATTATTATTATTATTATTATTATTATTATTATCAGCATCATTATCAGCATCATTATTATAACTATATACATTTCATTATCATTGTTATCATAATTAGCACAGGGCATCATAAATTAATGATTACCATTAATTCCATACAAAAAATTATCATTTTTGAAAAGAGACTCATCATGTAGTTTTCCACAAGACTCACAGCGGAGACGTTCTAACCCTGTCTCTCAGTCAGGTATTTGCAGTTGGATTCTGACAGTGGTTATACATCAGTTCACGGGGAAGAACAACAATGAAAAAATAAAGAAATAAAGAAAAAAAAAAAAAATAATAATAACACGCTCTGCAACTTGATGACAACTTTGACGGCTTATTTTCAGTTTGATTTCCTAAACTCGTTCCCGTAACGCCGTTGCAAGACTTGTAGCTTTTGAGGTGTGTGTGTGGGGGGGGGGGGGGGGGGGGGGGGGGGGGGGAGGGGGGGGGGGAGACGGCCTTTGATGACAAAGCATGGATTACCATGGATTATCTTCTTTTTTTTTTTACCCACGCTGACTGCTGTTACCACCCCCAACCCCCCTCCTCTCCTCTCCCCTCCCCTCCCCTCCCTCCCCTTCGAATCCCCTGCCTCTTTCCCATGCATATCACGTCTTAGCAACAACAGCAACAGGCAACAGCCCATGACAAGCTTGATCCCTCCACAGAATGCAGCAGGAAGGGAAAGGCTGCGAAGGGTAGACGGGTTAAACATTTGTAATGTCTAGAAACAAGACAAAATACAGCCTTCAATAAAGGAGAAGAAAAAAAAAACAACTTGAGCAACAACAAGCCTGGGCTTATATCGTGCTCTTTCATGTGTCACAAATAATCAACAAACGCAATGGCAAAAATACACACACACACACACACACACACGCATGACTGACAGTCCCGCCTTTGACATGCAAACTAACGCCGATGCACATTCGGTGCAAACACATTGCGGTGACTTGATCAGGTTACAAAGCGTTTTATTTTTTCTTTTCTTTTTAGTTTTGTTCTACTACAGTCGACTGCTTTACTTGTTTAGGTTGTTGCTCTCTTTGTATTCGTGGTTGAGTTAGACGTTGATTGACCGAGCCATCGTTTCCAACTATATTTTAAAAAGACAAAAGAAAAACGATCACATTATTCCTGCAAGTGTTCTTTCCCTGGCCAGGCTGCTGGAGGTTGTGTGTGTGTGTGTGTGTGTGTGTGTGTGTGTGTGTGAGGGGGGGGGGGGGCGACGGGGGTGAAAGGGGATGTGGATGGGGTGTGGGAGTGGGGGAGTGGGTTGGGGGGGGGGAGGCAGTGGAGCGGGAGGTAGGGGGAGGAGGTGGGGGTGACAGTCGGTCGACTGGAATTAATTAAAACAAAATGAAAAAATAAAAAAAATCTCGGCTGACAGCACTCAGGATAATTGATAGTAGAAAGGGAAATACGATATGAAACACACACACACACACACACACACACACACACACACACACACACACACATCATGCAACGCACGCATACGCACGTTCGCATGCAAGGTACATACTAAATGCAAGTGTGTGCATACACTTAGAAACAAATAGAGAGAGAGGAGAGAGAGAGACAGTGACAGAGACAGAGGCACACAAACACACACACACACTCATACACACACACACAGAGGGAGAGAGAGAGAGAGCGAGAGAGAGAGAGAGAGAGAGAGAGAGAGAGAGAGAGAGAGAGACAGACAGACAGACAGACAGACAGACAGACAGACAGAGACAGACAGAGACAGAGACATATAATTATACAGTCTCCGCCTTCTCTACGAGTTAGTCTCATTGTATCTCCTCTGTCTTATTCTATTTCCTTTTCGCTCATTCTCCATCTCCTCTTCCGCTCTCTCTCCCCCCTCTCTCTCTCTCTCTCTCTGTTCTTTACTGTCCTGCTTAAAGCAACATTCGAGAAGAGCTTATTCAGCCTAAATATCATAGAAAACCAACGTTGTTTAAATTGAAATCATCGATGTCTTCTTCTTCTTCTTCTTCTGCGTTCGTGGGCTTCAACTCCCACGTTCACTCGTATATACGCGAGTGGGCTTTTTACGTGTATGACCGTTTTTAACCCCGCCATGTAGGCAGCCATACTCCGCTTTCGGGGGTGTCATCGATGTCATGTACTTCCATTGAAGTTGTTCGTAAACTGTCTATATTTCTAAACAAAGCTATTTCGTGAAAATGTTATAATTTTCTTTTCTTTTTTTAATGATTATTATTCTACACATTGAACTGTAATGCAGTTATGCTTTTTTTTGTTTGACAATGTATGTTGATGCTCATATTTATTATGATGTGATGATTATAAAATAATGTTCACATTCCCCTTCATAAGGGGGCCTAGGCCTACTTTCTCTCTCTCTCTGTCTGTGCCCCCCTCCCACTCCCTCCCCCGTCCCCCACCCACCTCTTGTTTGTCCCTGCCTCTGTAGCCTGTGTCTCTCTGTCCTCACGAAGCTTATTGCAGAAAACAAGCAAACACGATGCGTAAACCAGAATCTTTTAAAGAATGGTGGTGGTGGTGGTGTGTCCATCGAGATCGATGATGACCATCGTTGTCATCCAGCTGGGGGATGGGGGGAGGGTGGTGGTGTGTGTGTGTGTGGGGGATTCTCATGAATCTATCTGTGAGTGCGCAGATGGCTGAATAGTCCAATCTGCGCACGAAATGTTCGCTGACAGTTGGGGTAGACAAAGACAGGCATATCATTGTCAGGGAGCTTGTTTGCCCGTGACTTTCTGGCCTGCCTCTTCTGAACAGCTGCAGCAGTCCTGTTGGCCTCGAACAACTTGCACCTTTTAAAGAATAAAATCATACTAGACATGATATATATTTTGGTTTCTTTTCTTTTTTCTTTTTTTTTTTTTTTTGGGGGGGGGGGGGGGAAGCCTGGTGGTTTGCTTGCGCTGGAGAAATGTCTGTTTTGATTTATTGTTTTTAATGTATTGTTTTCTTAATAATTATATCTTTTTTGAATGTTGTTTTTCCCACATTAAAGAATTCTAGCTAGGTATCCCCATGTCAAGCAAGCGAGTTAAGTACGGACGACATAAACAGTTTGCCATGCTCCCTCTCCCTCTCTGTACGCCCCCCCCCCCCCCTCCCTCTTCCCAGGCCAATCCCTCCATCTGTCTTCATCTATGTCTTTCGATCTCTAAATCTCCTTCCACCCTCTCGTTCTCCTTTCCTCTCTTCGCCCTTCTTCTCCCTTCCACATCTCCTCTGTCTCTCTAATGTCTGTCTAATCTCTCTGGGACTTTTGGACTTTTTTTATCCCAACGCCTCGACGCCTCGCTGAGAAACTGAACCTAAAACTGTGACTCTGGCTTCGACACTATCTCTTGTCTATTGTATCTGTGTGCTTGCTCCCTACCTCTCTCTCTCCTTCTCTCTCTTTTCTCCCCTCTCTCTCTGTCTCCCTCACTCTCTCTCCTCTTCTCTCTTCCCCTCTCTCTCCCCCACCCTTCTTTTCTCCCACTCTCCCTCTTTCTCCCTCTATACCCCCTTCAGTTTCTCTCTCCCCCCTCTCTCTCTCCCTCTCCCCCCACCACTGACACACCGCCCCCAGCTGACTTCCTCTTTGTCTTTTCCCCCATTCTCCCCCCCCCTCTCTCTCTCCTCCTGAACCCACACCCCACCCCAACCTCCTTCCACTAGGTCCTCTCCATCTTTCTGCCACATCCCCCAATCCCTCCCCCCCACCCCTCATCACACACACAATACACACACACACACACACACACAAACACACACACACACACACACACACACACACAACCTCTTTAGCCCACTTCTAACCCCCAGGTGTCCCCCCCATCATGGTTGATGCTAACAGCAAGAGACTGCCACTTTTTACTGCAGCCTAATTTGTCACTAGGGGGAGAGAAAAAGAAGAAAAAAAAAAGAAGAAGAATAGAAAAAAAAAAATTACCCGTGACAAATGCGTGCATCAGCTTGTTTTGCGGCTAGATATGTTGCCAACCCAGTTAAGTCAGTGCAAAACGTTGATGTTTTCTAACCCCCACCCCCACCCCCCTATCACACCACACGTTGTCCAATATTGTTGGTCTGTCTGTACGTCTGTCCTGTTGTTCAAGCACTCCTGTCAACCTGTCTCTAGTCTCTAGGTGCTGATTACCTCCCCTCTTTCTCTCTCTCCCCCGCACCCCCTCTCTCTCCCCCGCCCCCCTCTCTCTCCCCCTCTATGTCCTTCTTCCTTTCACCCCTCCCCTCCACTACTCGCTACTTCATCTACACACACATTAGACCTCAGAACACGTTGTGTTATTTCTCTTCTGTTTGCCCATCTTTCTAAACCATTTAAAAAGAAATTCTCACTATTTTTTTTGTTAAATTATTTATCAATAACAACTTATAACAAGAGAGGCAAGGCCTTCAAGACTCAACTTGTGATACACTTAAAAAAAAAATCTAATCGTTAAAATGTGTTCTGTATTTGTTATTATAAAGCTTCGGGTTAAAAGAAAAAGAAAAACAAACAACAAAAAAAACCAACAAAAAACAAAAAAACAAAACAACAAAAAACCCGGCAGATTCGAACCCCGCGTGTTCGGATGAGAAGAAACTGTCTTATCCATTACACTATCGTGGCTTCTTAACTGACATTCAAAAATATAATATTTAAACAAATCGACTGCGGTATTCCC
>NC_134884.1:28496748-28506748 GCF_041734735.1 Babylonia areolata | reverse complement strand
CGGCTTGTGTGCTCTGTCTCTGCTGCTTCCCCCTCCCCCCCCCCCAACCTCCCCCGGCCCCCTCCCCCAACCCACCTCTCTCCCTCATCCATCCCTCTTCTCCTTTACCTTCATAACTTCTTCCAATCCTGTGCACATGTACAGTTTTATTTCCTTGTTGAATTATGTCTGTCTGTCTGTCTGTCTGTCTGTCTCTCTCTCTGTCTTTAGGTTTCTGTCTCCCTATCTCTTTCACACTCTCTCACTTTCCCCATCTCTTCTCCTCTCTCTCTCTCTCTCTTTCACATACACCAACAACACACATAACGAGTTTTTGTGTGTGTTTTACATTCTCTCTCTCTCTCTCTCTCTCTCTCTCTCTCTCTCTCTCTATATATATATATATATATATATATATATATATATATATATATATATATATATATGTGTGTGTGTGTGTGTGTGTGTGTGTGTGTGTGTGTGTGTGTGTGTGTGTGTGTAATATTTCTGTTTGTCTGTCTGTCTATGGCACTGTCTGTCGATCTTACCGCCTCCGTCTCTGTATGTCTGTCTGTCTTTCTAGTCTATCTCTTTCTCCTCCCTCCTTCCCCCCTCCTCCCGTCTTTCCAACACGAATGTTCAGCAGAACCGACAAGCCCAGAAAATTAAAGCGAGATGGGAAATAAAGAGAGAAAAAAAGACAAAAAACGACAGTACAGAAAACCACTAAACAAACGAACAAACAAACAAACAAACAAGCACACACAAAAAAACGCCCACTTTACTGCATGGACGTGCAGAGAATTCTTCAATAACTCCAACAAGAACATTCTTGCCAAAAGACCTGACAGTCTTTGAGATACGCAAAGAGGGAATGGGAGTTTTTAGCTTAGTTGGGGGAAAGGGGATTGGGGAACTTGGGTGAGGGGGGCGGGGGGGATGTGGGGGGGGGGGGGGGGCAGGAAGGGGTTGGGGATGGGTGGTGGAGGGGGGAAGGGGGCGTTGGGGGAGTTTAGAGGGGGAGGGGGGACGCATAAAGTGGATGGGACAGGGTGTGGGGGTTAATGCCCCCCGCCCCCTACCTTTGCGCTCGGAATGAGGGAGAGAGGAGGATGGGTGGGTTGGGGGGTGGAGGGGTGGGTGGAGGGGGGTGATGCTTTAACGTCTTTCTGTCTCCTTAATTCTTCTTACGCTGAAGACAAAAATCAAATAATCTTGATTGGATGGGGATGGGGGAAAAAAAACGAGAGAGAGAGAGAGAGAGAGAGAGAGAGAGAGCGGACGGTTAACGGGGACACACACACACACACACACACACACACACACACACATATATATATATATATATATATATAACATTTATATTTATTTATTTATCTATATAGATCATATGTATGTATGCATAGAGATGTATATAGAGACAGACAGACAGACAGAGACAGAGAGAGAGAGAAGTTTGAGAGCATGGAAAATGCTTTCATGCTGAAGTCCGTCGTTCCTCTGCCTTGTCTGTCCTAATCTCCCACGTATCAAGCAGACAAGTGTATGTGTATGAAGGGCGGGGCGGGGCGGGGGTGGGGGTGGGGTAGTGTGGGACTTCACTGAACGGAAGAGCATGCACACGTCAGTTGTGATTGAATCGCATCATTACACTTGAAGTCACAACAGATTTCTTGTGGTTAAACTTCATACTCTGATCTCCACCTCGGGTGAGAGCGTTGCATAGTTTCCTTTGTCCTCGCTTTTCGCTGTCTCATGGCAGACATCCGCGTATGATTATAATCGAAGGATTTTTTTTCCTATTGGTTTTCGTGGGTTCTCTGACTGCGCCAAGTCCATGCTGGACACGGAACTTTATTCATCAAGACTTTATTTGACTTTATCGAGATACGGGACTTCTTTTTTTTATCGTCTTATCATGTCGACTAACTCCCAGACCATGACAAGAAGCATAGTGGAAATAGAGAGGAGAAGGAGTAGTTAGGGAGGAGGGGGGGGGGGGCGGTAAAAATTCCGGTCTTCGGTGGAATCGAACCCAGGACCTTAAAGGCCTGGTTGAGTACTCTATCTACTGGGCCGCAAAACAGCGTGAAGGACCCTACGTAAAAAGGCAGCTTGCTTGACGTGCTCTTGTTGCGGCGGTCCCGATGATGCCCTCCACAAAGGAAGAAGCAGTGAAGAGCAAGCGTGCACCCAGAGGTGGACACTGAGGAGGGACCTCAAAGTACAAACGATCGGCTCGGTACGGAGCGAGAGAGAGAGAGGGGGGGGGGAGGGGAGAGAGAGAGGGGGGGGGCATAAAGAAACAAAGAGAGATAGAGTGAGAGAGAGGAAGAGAAAGGAGCGAGAGAGAGAGAGAGAAAGGGAAGGAGGGACAGAAAGAAACAGAGAGAGATAGAGTGAAAGAGGGGAAGAGGGAGAGAGGGGGGGAAGGAGGGACGGAAAGAGAGGGGAGGAGTGAAAGAGAGAGGACCGAGAGTGGAGAGAGAGAGAGAGGGAGGGAGGGACAGAAAGAAACAGAGAGAGATAGAGTGAGAGAGAGGAGCGAGAGAGAGAGAGAGGGAGAAAGAGAGAGGAGAGAGTGGAGTGAGAGAGGGAGAGAGAGGGAGGGAGGGAGGGAAGGAGGGAGAGAAATAAACAGGGAGAGATAGGAAAGAGAGAGATAGCGAGATAGATAGATAGATAGATGGATAGAGAGAGAGAGAGAGATAAAGAGTGATAGATAAAAAAAGAGAGACAAATACAAAGAGAGAAAGGCGGGGAGAGAGAAGGGGAGGGAGAGAGGCGGATGGGATAATATTCAATTTTATTTGTTGTTCTTTTTTTCTTTTTTTTCTTTTTCTTTTCTTTTTTTATTATTAAGATCAAGTCTCATTCAAATGTGCGTCCCAATTTTTTCCCTTCCCCATTAGCAGTCCATCGTTCGTTAGTTCTTTTTGTTTTTGTGCACTCATATATTTAGACGAGCGTGATCGCATTGCGATAACGAATGCGTGTCAGTGAAAATTAATGAGCGCACGCATCATGGTTTGGTTCTGACAGCTAATAAATAAAATAATTATTAAAAAAAAAGGGAGGCAATGATGATTATGGCGGGCACATGCGGTAGTCCTGTTTCCGTTTTGACTTTCATTTAGCAAAGCGGAGAGAAAGAGAGCTGGAGAGAAACAAGAGAAGAGAAGAGAGAGAGAGACAGACAGACAGACAGACAAACAGGCAGATAGGCAGGCATGATACTGAGAGAGACGGAAGAGAGAGAGAGAGAGAGAGAGAGAGAGAGAGAGAGAGAGAGAGAGAGAGATACAGACATACAGGCAAACGTACAGAGAGACACAGATATAGAGAGAGACAGAAAAAAGAGAGAGACAGACAGAGAGACAGGCAGACGGAGAGAGAGAGAGAGAGAGAGAGAGAGGGACAGATATATATATATATATATATATATATATATAGAGAGAGAGAGAGAGAGAGAGAGAGACAGACAGACAGACAGACAGACAGAGAGAGCGGAACGGAAGAGAATCAAAAGGTGAAGACTGAAGAGCGAATTCAAGGTGCGGAGTGGACTGACTGAACGCTGGGCAAGATTTCCTTTGTGATTCAGTCAGTGTGGCACTGTTCAGGATTAACTCTTTGAATGCCGGGTGCACGGTGCACTGGTGACTGTCATGTCTTCCATTAACTCTTCACACCCGGCCCGTGGCACCTTACCAGCGAAACCCATGACAGTTCAGCATTTACACAGTTTAAAAATCATGACCTGTAAGTGTAGTGTGATGGCTGCCAAAAAGGTGCGAGTGGTGATTCCTCTTTCTTTTTTTTTCCCCCAGTCATTTATCGTGATGAGAGAAAATATAGTTTTCTTTATTTCTTCTTTCTTTCTTTCTTTCTTTTGTTGTTGTTGTTGACCTGAAAGAAACAAAAGAATGGGAGAAAAACCCCGAAAACCTCAACCATCTATTCAACACAGTCATTCCACCCACTCTAGGAAGACATTGTCGGGAATGGCCAGAGGGCAAAACTGATGCGGAAGTGAAGCTGCTTATAGAAGAAAACAGTAAAGAAGAGGACATCATCATATACACAGATGGCTCAGTCACCAAAGACCAGTCTGGCTGGGGATTCACTGCGAAACGAAATGGAAAAACAATTTGGGAAGAGAATGCTGCCTACAAAGTCACAACCTCCAGCCTAACGATGGAAGTTGAAGCCGTGACACATGCCCTCCAGTGGCTATCGTCCTTCCATACGCCCGGAAACCAACATGCCATGATTCTAACCGACTCAATGAACCTCATACAGAAAATTGAAAACGGAATGGGAAGCCCAGAGTGGCATAACGCAATGCGCAACTTTCAGATTAAAAAACTCACATGGTCATACTGCCCGGGACATGCAGGTGTTAAGGGAAATGAGCGAGCTGACAGACTTGCTGGTAACGCAACACCAACGAGCAGCCTACATCTAGGAAAATCGGAAATCCTCAGAAAAGTCAAAGAATACCAAAAAGAACAGGTACAAGGCCATCACACCATCGATCGCCTCAAAGAAATAGAAGCAGAGAGAGGGAGCGGCCGCAAATCTAACATGAAAGGTAGAGCACGATGCTTTGCAAATCAAACAAATATCGGCATCATTTCCAAACCAACATTGCGCAAATTTCTTCAAAACGGAACAGAGTCTCTGTGGGCCTTTCCAAACACAATAGACCGAGCAACACACTAGACGCCACGTTCTTGGCATCAGAGATCTTTTCCCATCCCTCTTGCGGCCAGTCAGTGGCGGCTGTGTGTGTTTGTGTGTATGTGTGGGTCTGTGCTTTTGAGTGCGTTTGTGAATGCGCGAGAGTGAAATTGTACACAAGTGTCAGGAGAGATATGTGTACGTGTGTGTGTGTGTGTGTGTGTGTGTGTGAGGGGAGGTGGGAGTGCGGGGGGGAGGTGGGGTAGAGGATGAGGTATGTGAGTGTATGCATGCCTACACTGTGGGAGCAACAGGATATTGGAACGTGTATATATATATATATATATATATATATATATATATATATATATATATCTTTGTATGTACGTGTGTGGGGTTGGGGGTGGGAGATATGGGCGTATGTGTGTGTGCTTGTACAAGTAAGTGTTCATCTCTGTGAGTGTGTGTTTGTGTGTGTGTGTGTGTGCCGTGGAAGCTGCGATACGTAGACTAGAAATGAGTGTGTGGAGGAGGGGGTAGAGGAGGTGCAAGGTAATGTGTGTGTGTGTGTGTGTGTGTGTGTGTGTGTGTGTGTGTTGGAGCTCATGTACGTTTATATGTATTTGACTGTGCTTTCATATGTGCTTGTACAAGTAAGTGTTCATCTCTGTGAGTGTGTGTTTGTGTGTGTGTGTGTGTGTGTGTGTGTGTGTGTGCCGTGGAAGCTGCGATACTTAGACTAGAAATGAGTGTGTGGAGGAGGGGGGTAGAGGAGGTGCACGGTAATGCGTGTGTGTGTGTGTGTGTGTTGGAGCTCATGTACGTTTGTATGTGTTTGACTGTGCTTTCATGTATGTGAGGCTGCATGTCTGGTGCATTTCTGTTATGCATGTGTGGGTGTATGTGTGAATGTGTGTCTTCATGTTTTGCATTTATTTGCTTATTTATCACCATTGTTGTCTTATTTATTTATTTATTTATGTTTTATTATTATCATTTTATTAGTATTACTAATATTATTACTACTACCTTTTTTTTATATTATAATTATTATTTATTTATTTATTTATTTATTTATGCAAGCTTATCTATTATTTATTCCCCCGTTGTTGTTGTTGTTTTTTGTTTTTGTTTTTTTGTTTGTTTTTTTTGTGTGTGTGTGTGTTCTCAAGGCCTGACTAAGCGCGTTGGGTTACGCTGCTGGTCAGGCATCTGCTTGGCAGATGTGGTGTAGCGTATATGGTTTTGTCCGAACGCAATGACGCCTCCTTGAGCTACTGAAACTGAAACTGAAACTGTTGTTGTTGTTGTTGTTGTTGTTGTTGTCAATACAGGTGTGTCGGTTCGTGAATGTTTCAGAATTCGTGTCTCTTGCTCGCTTATATCTTTTTTTCTTCTTCGAATACTCTATGCATGTTTGTCATTGTGCGCCTTTACTGTTCTGTTTTCACGTGGCCTGACAAAAGAGCTTTTGGTTACGCTGCTGGTCAGGCATCTGCTTGGCAGATGTGGTGTAGCGTATGTGGATTTTTCCGAACGCAGTGACTGAACAGAATTGAGTAACTGAACTGAAATGAACTGTTCTGTTTTCATTTTGGGACAGATTATTGTTATCAGTATGATACAAAATCTAAAAAAAAGAACACACACACACACACACACACACACACACACACACACACACACACACAAACAACAAAAAAACTCAATCAACATCACCATAGTTCCAAAACCGTTTCTCACGAAATACATTTAGCCCTCAAAGTAAAAAATAAGCAAACAAGTTCAATACAACAAGAAGACTTTCTTCAAGCAATGGTGATAGTCTTCTCAAATGCATTTGAAGTGTACGTGTTGGAACTAACCAGATGGCCATATAAAAAGATTTCTGTTTTAGGTTGTTATTTTTTGTTTTTATTTTGTTTGTGTGTTTTTTCCTACAGAAAAAAAGACTTCCGTCCCAGCCCGTCGAAAATGGGCGCACCGAGACTTTCAAAGAAAGGAGATAACTTAGCACTTCCTGTTGAACTGTGCACGGGAGTGATCGCTCTTTCCCCATTCAATTGCCTGGCACGTGTGGCGCCTTTGTGATCTGAGTGCGGCGGCACATGGAGGAAATGGCTCAGGTCCTTGGGCGTAAAAAAATCAAGGTGTAGATCGCTGCAAGGTTAACGCGATGAGGAGGAAAAAAAGGGTGAATGAAGAAAGATTGAGGAAGGAGAGAAAGAAAGAAAGAAGAGAGAGAGAGAGAGAGAGAGAGAGAGAGAGAGAGCGCTGGCCGTGGGAGAGGGGGTGGGTGGAGGGTGAGCAGATCGAAAAAAAGGATAGATGAACAGCAAAAAGGACGGAATTGAGAGAGAGAGAGGGGGAGAGAGAAAGAAAGAAAGAAAGAAAGAGAGGGAGAGAGAGAGAGGCAGAGAGAGAGGGAGAAAGAGAGAGAGAGAGCTCGGAACGGAATGGTTTATTCACATCTACACCTCAACCCGAAGTGAAGAGTTCCACAGAGAGAGAGAGAGAGAGAGAGAGAGAGAGAGAGGGTGGTAGCGTATGGGTTTCGTTGATCGAGAGAGAAAAAAAGGGGGGGGGGGTAAGGGGGGGGGGGGGGGGGGAGAAAGGGACAGTGACAGATACCACATACGAACAGATTGAGACATACAGACATAGAGGCACACAGACGGACAGAGAGATATACATACACACATACACAAAGACAGGCGAACAGACGTGCAGAAAGACAAACAGAGATGAACGAGGATAGATTCAGATTATTTACTGCTGAGGTCACCCCCCCAAACCCCCCTTCCCACTTTTTCGCCCACAAACCCCAAAATGACAAATGGGATGAAGGGGTGATAAGATATGTGAGTCACTGAAAAAACAACTGGTCGCACACATTGCATTTTGGGGCCTACAGAAAACGCACGATGCACAGAATTAAACGAGCGAGCACAAGAGAGAGAGAGAGAGAGAGAGAGAGAGAGAGAGAGAGAGAGAGAGAGAGAGAGATAGGAATGGAGAAACAGAGAGCGACAAACAGAGACAGAATCACTTTTAATACACTCGCTGAAAATGGTTTAACGGCAAAACACCCTTCCTCCTTGAAAACGGTTACACAGCAAAACATAAGACGTGTTTTGTGAATCGCACACTCATTCACATGACAAGACAAACTACCAACAACACACACACACACACACACACACACACACACACACACACACACACACACACACACACACAAAGCGAAAGTGTATCTTTGATGAACGCTGATATTCCACTCACACCCTTATCTCAAAAGCTCAAGTGTGGTGGAACTAACTAAACAGATGAACAGAAGATACTCTTGTACAGAATGAAACATCAGCAACAACAACATCCATAACAAAAACAGCAAAGAAAACACAAGAAAACGCACGCAAGCACACACACACACACACACACACACACACACACACACACACACACACACACAAAAACCAAAAAAAACCCTTCACCAAAATAGCAAACAACGACATTATTATCGCAGACTGTGCACTAGCAAATTCACTCTCTTTCATTCAGTTTCCCATGCATGCTTGACGCTTTTGTGTTCCTGTCGATGTAGTGCGTGCGGAAAATATGTAAACTGCTGATTGCATTTGCTATTAAAAAAAGAAAAAAAAGAAAAAAAGAAATATAAAAAAAAGGGGGAGTGGGGTTAAGAGGATGAAGTAAAACAGAAAAAAATAGAAAAGAAGAAAATAACTAAAGAGAAACACATAAGAAGACGGAGGAGAATGAAAATGGGGATAAAGAGAAAAAAAAAAGAAGGAAAAGAAGAAAAACAACAAAGGAGAGAGGGAGAGAGAGACAGAGACAGAGAGACAGAGACAGAGAGACAGAGAGAGAGAGAGAATAATCAAAACGTTTTTCTGTGCGCATTCCAGCAAGATCTCTACGTGTTCTGCATTGAAACAGGCACACACAAAAATGCCTCCCTTCTGCCTTTTTCTGTCTTCTGCTCAAACTGTTACAAAACGAACGAAAAGAGTATAAGACGAACTGGTTAAAAAAAAAAAAAAAAACCAAGAAAAAAAACACACAAAAAAACAGAGACAATATAACGAGAGAGAAGAGACAAGAATAACGTGGACAGAATATTGAAGGCGAAGAAAAAAAAAGTAGCAAAGAAACACACACACACAAAATTCAGTGAATATCACTTTCAGCATGATCACTGCAGTCAAGAGTTACAACCATCCCTCCCCCCCCCTCCCCAACCCATCCACCCCCTCTCCTTCGGCACAGTTTGTCTATCAATCAGAGGCTCTACAAGCTGTGACGTCTCTGCGACAAAATATATGATACCCAAGTGGAAGATTTTACTTTATTTCTAGTGTGTATTGTTCATGTCAAAGTGAGCCTACTTTTGTTCGAACTGGGCATCTGGTGAGGTGTATGTACCAATTTTACGCATAAAACGTAAAGAATATGGTGAGGGATAACACTAACAAATGATATTATGTACAACACATAAAAAAAAATTACCGAATGTCTCCAAAAAAGTATTGTGTGCTTTGACGAAGACCATACCATAAGTATGCTCTCTCTCTCTCTCTCTCTCTCTCTCTCTCTCTCTCTCTCTCTCTCTCTCCATCTCCTTTTGTCATACAACCTCCAATACAATAAGTATATTAAAACAGAGTGCAGAGAAAACAAAAAGAAAAAGAAAATAAGACAAATGTTAAAGAAACAAGAAGAGAAAGAACAAAACGAAACAAGAAAAAGAGAAGCGTTTTTTTCATTACTCAACTAATAATGGAGAGAAAACACAGCAACACTGTTTTGTCACTAGACCAGAAATATAAATCATCGGTTCTGAGGAGAAAAAAAAAAAGCAACTGCTGAATGCCGTCAAGGAACGGCGCTGATAAGTTGTCCCGGTGTGTGAAGAGTTAATTGAAGACCTGACAAACGCCCAGTGCACCCTACACCCGGTAAGCAAAGAGTTAATTTTTGAAACGTGACACAAGGGAAGCTGTCTGCCCAGGGTTTTGTCTTGTACTTTCAAGAACTCTTTCCTCGCTTCCTACAGTTCAATGCTCTCTCTCTCTCTCTCTCTCTCTCTCTCTCTCTCTCTCTCTCTCTCTCTCTCTCTTGTAAGTTGGTTCACAGCTTGCCATACTGATTTTGGGTTTTCTTTCGAGGATAATAAGTCTCGGTAATATTTCCTCTTTTCTTTGCGCTTTTGTGAGTTTATTGCATGTCTCAGGGTTTTTTTTCTTTTCTATGCTAGGCCCTTTACTATTCTAAATGTATGTAAACGACCTGTCGCTCCATATGAAATCCGTCTACGAAC
>NC_134884.1:28459248-28489248 GCF_041734735.1 Babylonia areolata | reverse complement strand
GTTGTTCTCCTCCTCCTCCTCCTTCTTCTTCTCCCCAAACTCTGAGAAGAGTCACTGGGGCTTCGTGTAGTAGAACTGGGTAGTATAAGATATAGATGGCAATAGCAGTTAGAGGGGGACAACGCACGACAGATAGATAAGGGTGGGATAGGGGAGGAGGGGACAGGAGGACAGAAGGGAGAGATGCAACAGAGAAAATGAGGTGGCAGTTGGGGTTGTTGGAGGGGGGGGGATAGCGCTAAAGGGGTCGGGGGAGGGGCTGGGGGGTGGGTGGGGGTGGTCGGGCGGACGGGCGACAGGAAGGGCCGGCCTTGGAGAGGGAAAGGGAAATGAGGACAGGAGGACTGGGATGGAGTTTCAGCTTCACTTCCTCAAGGAGGTATCACTGCGTTCGGCCAACTCCATATCCGACAAACCACACATCAACTAAGCAGATGCATGACCATCAGCATAAAACCCAAACGCGCTAGTCAGCCCTTGCCACGCATGCCCGTATATTTGCGCACTTATCAGAGTGGATTTATTCTACTCTAATTTTGCCAGAAGAAACAACACGTATCGCCATTGGCTCTTTTTCCCAGTGCGTCAGGTGCATGCTGCACACAGAACATGGGTTTATCGTGTCACCACTTTGACTTTCCAAAGAAAGGGACGAGACTGAGATTCGAACCCAGTATCTCACGGACACCGCGCTGGCAGATAAGGTTGTCTCTTTAAGAGCTGAAACCACAATCACTTGCTTGGTGTGCATTCTTAATCACTTCAGCCGCAGTTTCGCTAATTCGTCCTGCGATAATTAACGAAAGTAATCTCAAATTGCTGCAAAGACTGATGTGAAAAATCCACCGTCGAGGATGAAATACCGGAATTCGTTTTGATGAACATAGCATTCAGTTGTTATTCAGAAAGAGATAGAGGAGAGACAGAGAGAGAAAGAGGGGTGAGAGAGAGAGAGAGAGAGAGACAGAGAGAGGGGGGGAGAGAGAGAGAGAGGGAGAGGGAGCATGGGTGGGAGGAAGAGAAAGTAAATCTGTTTAAACTCAAAATGTGTCAGATGAACAAAGCACTTGCCACCATGTATTCATTTTCCTGCTGATCACTTTGCCTGCCTCTCTTTCACCCTTTCTTCTCTCTCTCTCTCTCCCTCCCTCTCTCTCTCTCCCTGTCTGATTTATAGACCTTTGGACAAGCCACCGCTTCGTGATAGTAATCACGTGCCTTTCCTACACTGAGCAAACACGCCCCATCCAAATTATCAAATTATATAATTAAAACTGACGGACCATCGGAGCTGATAAGTTTGTCAAACTTGAGCTTGACTGGATATAAAACAGATGACAAAGAACTAGAGAGTGGTGAAGAGAGAGAAAGAAAAGAGGGAGAGAGAGAGAGAGGCACAAAGAGAGAGAGAGGAAGAGAGAGGGGAGGAGAGAGTGAGAGAGAGGGTGTGTGAGGGAGAGAGAAAGAGGGGGGGGGAGAGAGGCACAAAGAGAGAGAGGAAGAGAGAGGGGAAGAGAGAGGGAGTGTGAGGGAGAGAGAGAGAGAGGGAGAGAGAGAGGCACAAAGAGAGAGAGGAAGAGAGAGGGGAAGAGAGAGAGGGAGAGAGGGAGAGAGAGGGAGAGAGGGAGTGAGAGGGAGTGTGAGGGAGAGAGAGAGAGGGGGAGAGAGGGGGGGGAGAGGAAGTGTGAGAGAGGGAGAGATAGGGAGAGAGAGAGGGATAGAGGGATAGAGAAAGAAACAAAGAGAGAGAGAGAGTTACCTCCCTCCCTAGCCGCCTCCCCCCCCCCCCATACCCCCTCCCAAACATGAAATGCTGACCACAACTGGAACAAGGAAGAGCAAAGAAGCACCATTCTGCGCTTTTTTTTTTTCTTTTTTTTTTTTTTTTTTTTTTTTTGAAGGAACCGTCTTGTGTTGGTGAGCCCTGGTCCGAATCGATCGATTCCATTCTGACAGGCTGGACTCTGGCGCCATGGTGGGGCGGGGTGGATGTCTTGGTGCGTGGAAACCCGGAAACAGGGGGATGGGGGGTGATTCGTGTGGTGTGATGAGTGTGTGTGCCCTCAATTAACCCTTCAAAAAATTTTTTTTTCTCTGTCTGTCTGTCTGTCTGTCTTTGCCTTTCATTGGGTGTGTCGTGTGTGTGTGTGTGTGTGTGTGTGTGTGTGTGTGTGTGTGTGTGTGTGTGTGTGTGTGTGTGTGTCGTGTGTGTGTGTGTGTGTGTGTGTGTGTGTGTGTGTGTGTGTGTGTGTGTGTGTGTGTGTGTGTGCGCGTGTGTGTGTGTGTGTGTGTCTGTGTGTGTGTGTGTGTGTGTGTGTGTGTGTGTGTGTGTGTGTGTGTGTGTGTGTGTGTGTGTATGCGTGCGTTGTTCAATCTCTGTTCGCGTGCACTTACAAGCCCCCTCCCACACGCACACACGCACATAGACAAACACAGACAGACACACACACACACACACACACACACACCGACACCCACAACACCACTCCAACCCCCCCCCCCCCCCCCCCCCGCACCCCTCCCCCCCCACACACACACAAACACAGAGGAAAGATTCCAAGATTAACCCAAAAGGCACACACACGCTCATCACACAATGCGGCCACACACTGCAGTATTTTCAGGCACTCAGCTGTCCATCACACCCTGGTGCCCAATCGGCCTGACAGAACGGAATGTCTCCTCACAGAACCGGCACTCTCTGCCAGGAACAAGGTTCCATCAACGACAGGAAGGGGTTTGCATGGAACTTGTAGTAATACCTTCGCGGCGGTTCCAGCACATCAGTCACAGATGGAACCTACGGCGTGACTGGCGTGATTTTTTTTCTTTTTTTAACACTTTAAAAGATACGAATGATCTGGATCAAAATATTGAAGAGAAAATCGCTTTGTCTTTGATTATGTCAAATGATTTGTGGACATAATGTCAGTTTTGAAACATTTCTGTACATAATCTCCAGGTGATGGGATTTTTTTTTTTAAATCCGAAATGAAATGTCAGTTCCAGAATGGAATTTATCTGGGAACTTGGCAACACAACTGGTCCACAAAATGTGCAGTGCTGCAAGTGGTACTTCATAGTATTTTTCTGTTTTCAAGCGATCATAGAATGATTGATGAACGGGTAGGATTATTTATTTTTCAATTTATTCACTCATTTATTTATTAATTGATTGATTTATTTAATCATCTATCTATTTATTCATTATTCATTTGATCATGCTTATTCATTTATTTATTTATTTATTTAGTGATTTAATTATTCATAAAAAAATATCCATCTACGACTCTATTCATTTGATCATTTATTCATTAATGTATAACGTTTCTGTGTACTTGTACTTGTTTTATTATTCTTTCACTTTGTTTGCTTGTTTGTCTGTCATTTATCTGATCTATTCATCTCTACGTATAAACTTGCACACAGCGAGCAGGAAAGATAGCAAGAATGAATATTCGGACCGGGTGAAAAAGGAATGGTCGATTTCTATTGGCTGCTATGAAAAACAACAACAACAAACAATCAACTAAATGTATTTGTATTTGTATTTCTTTTTATCACTACAGATTTCTCTGTGTGAAATTCGGGCTGCTCTCCCCAGTGAGAGCGCGTCGCTACACTACAGCGCCACCCATTTTTTGGTATTTTTTTTTTTCCTGCGTGCAGTTTTATTTGTTTTTCCTATCGAAGTGGATTTTTCTACAGAATTTTTGCCAGGAACAACCCTTTTGTTGCCGTGGGTTCTTTTACGTGCGCTAAGTGCATGCTGCACACGGGACCTCGGTTTATCGTCTCATCCGAATGACTAGCGTCCAGACCATGATTCAAGGTCTAGTGGAGAGGGAGAAAATATCGGCGGCTGAGTCGTGATTCGAACCAGCGCGCTCAGATTCTCTCGCTTCCTAGGCGGACGCGTTACCTCTAGGCCATCACTCCACGGACTGGAGGGAGGTTGAGAGAGAAAGGAAAAGAAAGACAAAATACAGAAAAAAAAGACCAAACAATTTCTTTATTAACGTGTGTTATAGCCAAGCAAGGCGCATGCTTTTTTTTTTTTCTCCATATCCAGCCCTTAAAGAGAGATTAAATCAAATGAAGCGAACTGTAAATAAAAAGAGAAAAGAGATCAAAGCACAATAAAAACAAATATATGTACACACAAAGAGAGAGACAGACAGAGTGACAGGGACAGGGACAGAGACAAAGACACAGAGACAGAGAAGGAGGGAGAGAGAGAGGACAAGACATTCTTTATCAACGACGTAATCAGGAAAGTGGATTTTATTATTTTACATCCAGCCCTCGCCCTAAAGAGGGACTAAATCGAGAGAGAGAGAGACAGACAGACAGACAGAGACAGACAGACAGACAGACAGAGATCAAAGCACAATAAAAACAAATATATGTACACAAAAGAGAGAGACAGACAGAGTGACAGGGACAGGGACAGAGACAAAGACACAGAGACAGAGAAGGAGGGAGAGAGAGAGGACAAGACATTCTTTATCAACGACGTAATCAGGAAAGTGGATTTTATTATTTTACATCCAGCCCTCGCCCTAAAGAGGGACTAAATCGAGAGAGAGAGAGAGAGAGAGAGAGAGAGAGAGAGACAGACAGACAGACAGAGACAGACAGACAGACAGACAGAGATCAAAGCACAATAAAAACAAATATATGTACACAAAAGAGAGAGACAGACAGAGTGACAGGGACAGGGACAGAGACAAAGACACAGAGACAGAGAAGGAGGGAGAGAGAGAGGACAAGACATTATTTATCAACGACGTAATCAGGAAAGTGGATTTTATTATTTTACATCCAGCCCTCGCCCTAAAGAGGGACTAAATCGAGAGAGAGAGAGAGAGAGAGAGAGAGAGAGAGAGAGACAGACAGACAGAGACAGACAGAGACAGACAGACAGACAGACAGAGATCAAAGCACAATAAAAACAAATATATGTACACAAAAGAGAGAGACAGACAGAGAGGGACAGGGACAGAGACAAAGACACAGAGACAGAGAAGGAGGGAGAGAGAGAGGACAAGACATTCTTTATCAACGACGTAATCAGGAAAGTGGATTTTATTATTTTACATCCAGCCCTCGCCCTAAAGAGGGACTAAATCGAGAGAGAGAGACAGACAGACAGAGACAGAGAGACAGACAGAATGAATGGATGAAAGACAGACAGACATACAGACAGACAGAGGAGAAAGAGAGGAGGGGACAAGACACATTCGTTATCAACGAGGTAAAATAGATAAGCAAAGTGGATGCTTTTTCTACATCCAGATCTCGCCCTAAAGAATAAGTTTATCGAGAGAGAGAGAGGGAGGGAGAGAGAGAGAGAGAGAGAGAGAGAGAGAGAGAGAGAGAGAGAGAGAGAGAGAGAGAGATGGGGACAGAGACAGACAGAAATAGATAGGGAGAGAGAGAGAGAGGAGGGAGGGAGAGAGAGACAGTGACAGAGAGAGATGGACACAAAGAGACATAGAAAGAGAAGCAGAGAGAGAAAGGGATCGAGAGAGAGAGAGAGAGAGAGAGAGAGAGAGAGAGAGAGGGAGGTGTGTGTGGGGGTTGAGAGCCAAGGAGGGAGTCAGAGATACAGGCAAGTCCAGGACTACCACCGGGACTTCACTCCTCACACAACGTCGCCACACTGCTGTACTCCCAGGCACTAAGCTGTCCATCATTCCTGGCGCCCCATCGGCCTGACAGTGCGGAATGTCTCCTCACAGAACCGGCACTCACAGCCAGGAGGGTTCCATCAAAGACATGGAGGGGGTGTACATGGAACTTGTAGTAATGCCTTTCTCGGTCCCAGCAGATCGATCGGAGATGGAAGTGCGGTGTACCATCCACTTCTTTTACCGCTTCCTAAGAGATGAAGGACTTGAATCAAACGAGAAAGGAATTCCTGAATGTTTAACCAGATGACTAATCCGTAGACGTTATGCCAGTTTTGACTGATGGGGAATTTCACTCATGAGTGATTTTTTTTTTATATTGAAGTCAACTTTCAGCTTCGGAATGGAATCAATTCTTGTGGAACTGCAACTTGATGCTTAAACTCGTCCGTCAAATGTGCAGAGGTACAAAGAGTACTTCATGTTGTTTCTGGTTCCAGACCTTCAGAAAAAAATGATTGGTGAAAGTAATGGCGTTAAATTCCTTGCCCTTTTCATTTGTTTGTTATACATCTGTTTGTTAGTTTGTGAATGCAATTCTTGATACGTATTTGTGTACATTTTTTCGTTTTTGTCATACATTTGTTTTATTCGTGTATTTCTTATTTCTTTCCGAATGTTCCAGATCGTAAAGGGAAAAGATAGACGAAATGATATTCTGAATGGAAGAAATGTCGTAATTTTATTCGTGAAAATACTAACTGTATCTCTTCCCGATTCCCTCTCTACCCCTTGCCCCAGGAACTGTGGCGTGCCATGCTCGTTTTGTTTTCCCTAATCGTCCAAGAGATGAATATTTATGATAAAATTATGAAAATAAATCGCTGGATATTTGATTGGATGATTACTTTGCAGACCTTCAATCTGTTTTGATTAATGTCTGTGCATCACGTTTATGTGTTGTTTTTTTCTTTCTTAATCTTCAATTAAAATTACAGTTTCTCACGAAATTGGGACTTTACTTTCTGACAAAACTGGTACACCAGAAATTCAGTACTTCATTCTGTTCTTGGCTCCAGTTATCAGAGAATGAATGGCAGATGTGCTTGTAGCCTGAGGCTTTACCTTTGTTGTATATCTATCTGCCTGTCTGTCTGTCTGTCTAGCTAGCTGGCTAGCTATCTACTAGACTAATTCATTTAGTTTTTCCATATATTTCTTATTCTTTAATCCCGCAGATTGCAAACAGGAAATTGTTTATTTATTTGTTTATTTATTTATTGATATATTTATTTATTTATCTACCTATTCATTGATTTATCTACTTGTTTATTTATCTGTCTCTCTCTTTGTTATATTTAGTTAGTTTTTTTTATCTTTTTTTTCTAATCTCACCGCCATAAAGCAACACAGACTGACGGTATTGATACTTTCACCGGAAGAAAGCGGCTTGATTTTATATCAGATAAAGAAAATAAACGCTCCTCCAACATCCAATCCTTTGCAAAATGTGCGCATAAAAGAGTTCTGTTCATAAAGAGAGAGGGGGGGGGGCTATGAAAGAAAATGAACAGAGAGAGAGAAAGATAGAGCGAGGGATGGATGGAAAGATAGAAATATTTACTATGGAAAGGAAAAACATGGATAACAGCTAAGCCTTCACTTAATCGTTCATCTGTTTAAAAACAAAAATAAAAAAAACACCAAAAAACACCAGCATCATCCCAGAAACATTCCCAGTCAAATCAATAGGGTGGGTTGAACTGAGAGAGATACAGATAGACAGACAGACAGACAGACGGGCAGACAGACATAAAGAGAGGGGGACAAACAGACAGACACAGAGAGAGAGAGACGAAGAGACAGATAAAGAGACAGACAGTGACATGCAGACTGAGATAGGCAGATGGATATAAGGAGAGAGTGGGGGAGAGAAAGAGAGAGAGACGGACAGACAGAGACATAGAAAGAGAGACAGAGAGAGACAGAGAAAGAGACAGAGACAGAGAAAGGGGTGACAGACGGTGAGAGACAGACAGACAGACAAAGACAGAGCCTGAGTCTGACAGCCAGACAGATACAGAAACAAAAGCAGCGACCGAGACACACACACACACACACACACACACACACACATCACACACACACACACACACACATCACACACACACACACACACACACACACACACACACACACACACACACACACACACACACACACACACATCACACACACACACACACACACACACACACACACACACACACACACATACACACACACACATTACAGTAGCAGAAGGTTAGTTAGTCTGACATAGTGACTACGATTGGATGCCATAGAAATGACACTCACCACGTAAACGACATGCCCTTGCGGTTATCACAATGAATAACATCTGTGGATGCGGACAGTTGAAAACATTTTTTCCTCATTGGATTTACAAACCCTGCAGTTCTATATCTGTTTCCAGTGGAAACATTTTGTATGACAAACAACATTTGTCTGAAATAGTTCAGAGATTAATCAGGATAACCATTGCCATTCTGTTGTGATTTCACAGCACCACTGCCATTCTGCTGTGGTTTTACTGGTTGAGTAGTCAGTTTGTTGTTGTTTCATTTTATTCATATATTTTTGTGATACGAATTCAGGAGAGAGACAAATAGGAAAACGTAGTGATGACATGAGGTATGGGTGGGGCTGGGAAGGAGGAAGGGGGTGGATTTTCATCTAAAGTCACAACTGTGGATGGACGTTGAAGAAAACAACGAACACACACACACACACACACACACACACACACACACACACACACACACACTAACACACACACACACACTAACACACTCACCACACCGTCCAATTTGGCCACACTGCCGTGTCCAGGATCTCAGCTGTCCATCACAAGGGCGCCTCTCTGACCTGCCACAACACCAGCGATCCATTTTCAATCTCAGGTTTAAAAACGAAAAGAAAGAAAGAAAGAACAGAGAGAACAGAAAAGAAGAATCTGACCCCTTCCCCCCCCCCCCCCCCCCCATCCCCCCAGTTCCAGAGCAACAGTTTTCATCGAACACATTTAAGGGGGCGACAGGCAGGCAAGCAGGCAGGCAGACAGGCAGGCAAGGGAGGAAAAAAAGACAGGATTGTAAGTTCTACTCCTTGTGACTTCTAACATGTCAGTCAGAGAGACTGATTGGTTCGGGGGATGGGGAGGGGGGGTGCTATATGGGGTAAGTGGTAGAGGTGGGGGACGGGGGTGGGTGGGGTTATGACATGGCCTGGATGAATTGAATTTCCATTTCTTTTCTTTTCTTCTCATAGTCAAGGAATGATGGAATGAATATGTTTGAGTGCGGGAGAGAGAGAGAGAGAGAGAGAGAGAGAGAGAGAGAGAGAGAGAGAGTGAGAGAGACAGTGAGAGACACAGAGAAAGCTAGAATGAGAAAAAGGATAGAGAGAGAGACGGGGGGGGGGGGGAGAAGGAGAGATGGGGAAAAAGGGGGGAGGGTAAAAAAAAAAGAAAAAATGTTGAATTAGAGAGAGATGATGAGGGATACAAGGAGAGAGAGGGGGGGGGGGAGGAGAAAAAGAAGGGAGATAGAGAGAGCGATAGAGAGAGAGACAGACAGACAGAAACAGAGACAGACAGACAGGGAGAGACAGACAAACCGACAGACATACAGACAGAAAGATGCTATTCATCACAGGCACACAAAGACAGAAGAAGTTGTTCATCACTTTAGGTGCCATAGCCGCCTGCCAGAACGGTATCGATTCTCTCTCGGCACCACCAGGAACTGGGGGGGAGGGGGGTGGAGGGGGTGCAAAACCGGTGCCATCAAAGACGTGTGTGTGTGTGGGGGGGGGTGTAATTGTGGCATGAATACTGCCGCGTTTGATTCTGAGCTGTTCAATCAGAAATGGAACGCTGGTACGCCGATTTGTACACTGGTTCATTTGCATTTCTCGTTCTTCATCCACATAAATGAATGTGTCAGACTGGATGACTGAAAGGAAATCTCTGGTTATATGTTTCGGCGTGTATGGGGTCTGTATAACTTAGGTATAAATGGTGCTGGACCATAAGCAGCAGGAATAAGAATTAGGTATAAATGGTGTCCAAATTTTCATCTTTTGCGATCCCCCCCCACCCCCCTCGACCTCCACCACTCCTGTCCCATTCCTCTAGATCACCTTCACCTTCACCTATCCCGTAGTCTTGTGGACCGTTGGGGCGCCACAGGTGATCTGGCAACCAGCATCTTCCAATCCTCTCGGTTTTCTGACCTGATTGTATCGCTCAACCACAAGCCCGACCATTCTGGGATGTTGTCCTCCCATCTCTTCCTCTGTCTGCCTCTCCTTCTCCCTCCTTGCACTGTGCCCTGCAGGAATGTCTTGGCAAGCCCTGATGATCTCATGACATGGCAATACCATTTGAGCTTGCGTCTCTTGACCAAGGTCAACAGGTCTTCGTAGGGCCCAATGACTTGCCTGATTCTGTTTAGAACTTCTTCGTTCGTGATATGATCTTTGTAGGAGATGCCCAGGAGTCTTCGAAAGCATCTCATCTCAGTGGACTGTATTCTCTTTTCTATTTCAGCTGTTAAGGTCCACGATTCTCATGCATACAAGAGTACTGATGTCACCAGGGTACGCATCAGTCTGATCTTTGAGCCGAGTGCAATGTTCCGGTCGTTCCAGATGTACCTCAGTTTTGTGAGCGCTGCTGTCGCCTGTGCAATCCTGGAGAGTACTTCGGGTTACGCCTCTAGATATCTGACTAAATACAATCTGCATCGTTTACAATGACTGTATCCACATTGCGCCAGTGAAAACTCGCAGGGATCTTTGATTATAATTTGTATAATGTACAATGATATTTAGTGATGTGTACGTTTTATCAGTGAGTGATTTGGTAAAATGACAGTTTATGTTGTAAAGGAAAGTTGTTGTTTAAAAAAAAAAAAAAAAAAAAAAGGAAAAGAAAAGAAGAAAAAAAAAAGAAGAAGAAATCCTGTGGAAATTTCAATTGGTGAACTGTGTGAAGGAAGTCGAGTGAACGATATTTGCCCCCAGTTTTCGTCTCTCTGTCTCTGTCTCTGTCTCTGTCTCTCTCTCTCTCTCTCTCTCTCTCTCTCTCTCTCCAAATCTCTCAACAATGCATTTCTTCCCCTTTCTGGCAGGCTCCCATACAGATTTTGACACGCATAGACAGGCGTCACCGTAATTCATATCCCAGAAACACATAACACACACACACACACACACACACACACACATACACGCACACACACACACACGTAAGCACGCTCACACATACGCACGCACGCACATACGCTTCCACATACACACAAATATATAAGCGCAAGAGCACACACACACACACACACACACACACACGCACGCACGCACACACACACACGCACACGCACACACGCTCACAGGCACACGCGCGCACGCACACACACATACACACACACGCACACACGCTCACAGGCACACGCGCGCACACACACACACACACACACACACACACACACACACACGCATGTACGCTTACACATACACACAAATACATACGCGCAAGAGCACACACACACACACACACACACACACACACACACGCACGCATAAACACACACACACACACACACACGCACGCACGCACGCACATACACACACACACACACACACACACGCACAACCAAACACACACACACGCGCGCACGCACAAACACACACACACACACACACACACACACACACACACACACACACACACACACACACTGCAGATTCGATGGGGAGAAAAAAAAAAGAGGATTAAAAACACACTACGAACACACGGTAAAGGCTTTACACAAAAAAAACACAACAACCTTGGCACTTCCACCATCGTTATCAGTATATCAACCCCCCAGTGAACGGCGCTGTTAACTGTTATCTACACTGACATCAATGACTCCTCAATTGAGCAATAACGAAGAAGAAGAAGAAGAAGAAGAAGAAGAAACAGGCAGAGAGACAGACAGACAGAAACAACATCAACAACAACAACAACAACTACTACTACCACTACAACTGCGTCTACTACTGCTGCTGCTGCTTCTGATGCTACTACTACTACTACTACTACTACTACTGCTGCTGCTGCTACTACTACTACGACTACTACTACCCAACTACCACTAAAAAACGGAGAAGGAAGACAAGAGGAATGATAAGGGAGAGAAAGAGGACGAAGAAGAGGAAGAATAATAATAAAAAAAAAAAAAAAAAAAGAATGAGGGGGGAAAAAGAACAAAGAAAATAACAGCATCTAAATATAGAATGTAATTCACTTACTTTTGGCGTGGCAGTTTGATGTCCATGTTTATTGCGAGGTTGACTTTTATGGCGGTGATGATGAGAGGAAAGAGAGGAGAAAATATGCATTGGGTCCGTGCATGAGCGCACGTGCTCGTGCGCATGTGTGTGTGTGTGTGTGTGTGTGTGTGTGTGCGGTGTTGGGGGGGGGGGGGAGGGGTTGAATCAAGTAATCAGTTTTTAGTTATCTGTTTATTTGTTTACTTTTATACTCAATTATTTCCTCATTTTCTTTTTTTTTCTTTTTAAAAAAATTATTATTAACATTTCATTTTTGCCCTGTTTCCTTCCTTCCCTTTGTTACCCTTTTTGTCCTGTCTATTTATTTCAGAAAAGAAAAGTTTTCTGGTTATCTATTTTTGTTCTTTTCTTCTCATTCAAATGAAAAAGACGAACTTTATTCTATATAAAACAATGTCCACACACCCACACCCACCCCATTACCAAATATTTCCTCATCTCTCAGACAACCCCCCCTCCCCCCCCCCCCCCCACCTCCCCCCACCTCCCCCCACACACACCACCCTCTTCTTCACGCCCCAGCCGCCACCCCTCTCTCACACGAAAGATATTGAACAGACGCAGCAAATCAGGAACGATAACTCCTATACCCTTTCCGCTTCCCCCAAACCAAGAAATTCATCAATGCAACAGCTCAGTGTTTCAGTTGTCTCCCTGTCTGTTCGTATCTACTTGTACACGATGTTAGGCCCAACACTCGGCTTACATCACAGATCGACATAAGTTTATATTTGGGCCAACAGCAAAGTGAGAGCTGTATTATCAATGGTTTCTCCAGTCAATGGGAAACCATTTACAGCTTAGCCTTTTTGTGAAGGACTATGACTCTCAAACTAGGAGGCAAAATTGCACTTGCTCTTAGTGATGCAGCCTTGTGGGCTAGTTGGCCTTTGGGAACCATCCCAACGCCGACTGTCCTAAAAACCCTCTTGGCCGAGAGAGTGGGGATGTACTTGGGCAAGACACTCTCCACAATAATCAAATTCTAGCCCAAATAGTCGGAACAGCAGTTGCCTCCTCTGCTGTTCTGATGGTCATAGTCGGACACGACTGACTATCATATAGTACATGATGTTGTTGGACTGTCGAAGAACCTAGATTCCAAACTATCTAATCGGACATGATATCATCATGGTCGGCATGCCCAAACACAAAATGCAGTTTCTGAAGTCCTCAGAGGGAAATATGCCCAAAGAATCGTCAATGTTTCTGTCAATGGTTCCGAAACCTGATCTGGCGGTGGGGGCGCAGCACAGCTGAAGGCGTCACTAACATTCTCCATCCATTTCTGGCGGTCGTAGGATAGGGCCTGAGTTTCGACAAAGCTCATCTCTGTCCACTCAGATTCACCAAAGAATTACCAAAGCACAAAAAAAGGTATTTGATACATACCCAAGTTTCTAAAATCCCTTTGGAAAAAAAAGCGCGCAGAAATTACCAAAGCACAAAACGGTATTTAATACACACCCACGGATTTATCCACATGGTTCATTATTTTTAAAGTAAAAGCTATCAGAGCACACACACACACACACACACACACACACACACACACACACACTGAATGGTTACAAAGTATACTGTAATCATATCACGATCATGTGTTTAACACGAATTAAGCATGAACGAAGAGATCCAGCAAGTCATCCATAAGAATCTCATCAAATTGAATCTTAAATTTTTGTTTTCGATAACAATGCTTTACGCTGCAACGCATAGTGGTGGGTGTAAACTTGGCACCATGCTTCAGAATGGTTTTAAAACAACTGTTCTGCAGGAAGAAATAATAGGAACATATTTGAATGGCTTGCCATTGTGCTTCTCTCGTGGCTGGGCACACCACATAACCTGTGTGGAAATAATATGATGCACCAGGCGTGGAACTCTTGTCGCCCCCATGAATAATGAATAAGGCGAGTAATTGAATCAGATGATCCCTTATGTTAATAAAATTAGGACCTCTCTGCACCAGGGAAGGGGGAATGGTGGGGGGGGGGGCGGATTTCGACTCGTCTTGTTAGAGGGGGGGAAAAACAACAACTAATAGGGTTTGCTGAGTGTAGTTTCAGATCTATCCTAAAGTGGAGAGGGGCGTGTTTTGGACTCTCCTTCCAGAAGGGGGGGCAGGTTGGAGCGGATGACGTTTCTAACATTCCCAAACAGATGGGAAGCTGTTTGTTTGCAGTAGAAAGTGTGAGTTTTTCTCTCGTTTGTTTGTTTGCTAGTCTTTTGGTTGGAGGGTTTGTGTTTGGGGCTTTTTATTTGTTTATACTACTTTCTTTTCTTTTTCTTTCTTTTTTTTTCTTTTTTTTTTTGGGGGGGGGGGGGGGGGGGTATTTTTTGTTTTGTTTTGTTTATTTGTTTGTTTTTGTTCTTGTTTGTTGTTGTTTGTTTGTTTGCTTGTTTCGGTTTGGAATTTGTTTTTCATGTTTTATATTTTGTTTCATTTCTTCTTTATGTACGAAGACGTTCTGTGTGAACAGATTGTAATTCTCAAGTGTATCCTTTCTTTTCTTTTGGAGTACTCCCTTTTCACCCCCTACCCCGGACCCACCACCAACCAATTACACAAACACGCTGTATCAGTTTTTTTTGGGCGAGTCAGACATGCAGGGCCGGTATTTTTGTTCCGCTACAACCCAGTGAACTCTGACCAGGGCTTGCTTTGATACATCTACATGCACACAGTCAGCACAGGACACACAGAGAGGTTCGTCCAGACAGCGGTGGAGGTCCGCGCATCATAATGAAGTTGACCTGGGGAGAGGGGAGGCAACCTAGGGAGAGGGGAGACAATCTCTATCCCCCCCAACCCACCAGGCGCTGCCAGGATATCCACCCCCACCACCACTAATCTCCCGGCTGTGCGGCCCAGTGTTGTTTTGGCAAACGAGGGGAGACAATGCTATTATTGCTGTATCGCGGAGGGTCTCGCCCCCTACGGCCAGCGGAAAAGATCAACCCAGAACAGCTTCTGTACTTTTGTCTGGACTACCGTTATTTTTATTATGAGAGTGGAGGAGGATAGCGCGCGGAGCAGCTTTGAGACACGTTTTTTTTTTTTTTTTTTTTTTTTTTTTTTTTTTTGCTGTTCTTGTTGATGTTGGGGGCGGAGTGGGGCGTGGGGGGGGGGGGAGGGGGGGGGGGGGAGACGCGGGATGCAATGGGAAAGGGTGATGTTTACAATAAAATATCAACAACAACAAAAAAGAAAAAAAAAAAGGAAAACACACACACACACATACAACACACACACACACATACAACACACACACACACACACACACAGAGGCAAGGACAGACAGTGTTTAATTATCAAAAAGCAGCTATTAGCATACTGATAATTCGCTCCGTGAGTATGCTGGAGATAGAGTGTAAAATATGAACGACCCGCTAAAAAAAAAAAAAAAATATATATATATATATATATTTTTTTTTTTAAAGCAGAAGAAAAAAAAAAGATTCCAGTCGATCGATTCACTTTATTTACTACCCAACCGACCACACAGACCGAATCAAAGTTTCCAGGCTGTTTTAACCTTGCAGCTTTAAAATCTCAAGAATCGTCTTTAGGGCTCTCATAAAGCAGGGAGTGTGGGTTGATGCAGGCTGGGTGGAATATCGTGGACTCGGCAAAAGCAGGGAATACGGTATAGTGCAGATTGAAATATCGGACTTCAGAAAAACCCAGGGGGCACAGACGTATCTATTGAAGGCTTTTTTTCCTTCTTTTTTTTTTTTTTTTTTTTTTGCACACACACACACACACACACACACACACACACACACACACACACACATGCACACACACACACACACATGCACACACACACACATGCACACACACACACACACACACACACACACATACACACACACAGCCCCTTACTTTCAGTAAAGGTTAGCTTTTGAACTCGCCTGCGAAAAAAGTATTATAAAAAAAACACCCAAAAAACCGCTTTCAACGACAGTTTGCTTCCTGCATAACATGGGGATGCGTAAACATCAAAAGTTGCTTTCGAAATCATCCTTCAACATTTTGCAGCGGGGAAAAAAAATACAGAGCACAATCAATTTTGAATACATCCCTACAGATGCCCGAAAACCAGGAATTGGTTTCTCTCTGGAAACCAGCTGGGAGGCGTGTTCAGTAAGGGCGACTTTTTAACTTTCCAAACGAAACTGGAAATGCATATACCGGAAAAAAAAGTGGGTCAGAACTCTTCCCGAACGTCACTGTGGCAGAGATGGTTTTAAGCCCCCTTCACCCCCCCCCCCCCCCCCCGGCTTCCCACCCCCCCCCGGCTCCCCCCCCCCCCCCCACACACACACACACCCCTCAACAAGTTAGGAAGCACACTTAGCGAAGGGCGGATTGGAACTGTTCCTTCCAATCAGCAAGCATACTTAGTGAAAGGCAGTTTAGAAATCTAACACTTAGGAAACATTTTAGGGAAAGGCGTGTTTTCAACTCTCGCCTTCCCTCCACCCCTCCTCTCCCACCCACCCCCTCTCCATTCTCTCCTCCCCCCACCACCACCCCACCTCCCCTCACTGCATGCTAAGTAGAAAGTGTATTTAACCTGGCTTTTCAACTGTCCCCAGCACACACAAAAAAGAGGGGAGGGCGGTAAACTATCGCCGACAGACAAGTCAGCAAACAAACAAAAAGAATCACTGAGCCCCCTCCATAGAGAGAACCCACAACTTTCGTGTACATTTTCGTCCACATCAGTGGGATGGGTGTGTGTGTGGGGGGGGGGGGGGGGCGGAGGGGTGAGGGGTCGGGACACTTCTTCAGTGATGCAAAGGTTTCTGCCTGATAAATGGCAGCAGTTTCTACACATCATCTCCAGGATTTGCACAGAACAACACAAAAAAAACAGCAAGCAGTTGGCAGTAACAGGAGCAACAGCAGCAAGCAGTAGCAGCAGCAGCAGCTAGTGTCAAGCGGCCACAACAACAGGGCACATGCAAACACCAACAGCTTGTGGTTCTGGCCTCCTTAAAAAGAAATAAAACGAAAGAGAGAGAGAGAGAGAGAGAGAAAAGTGGACAACACCCCAGCAGCAAATGACAAATTCCCCGTGACGGGCACACAATCAGCGACACTGAGTCAACAAACCGCGCAACACATTGGGTGCTTTAAAAAGAAATGAAAAGTGGAAGGACAGAGAGAGAGAGAGAGAGGGTGGGGTGGGATGGAAAGGGGAAGAGAAAGATGAGTGGCGGGGTGGGGGGTGGGGGGTTGCGGATTAGATGGGATTGGTGGGGGGGGGGGGGCGGGGAGGGGGGAAGGAGGTGAGTGAGATAGATGCTCCTGGAATTCCATGCATCGGAGGTTAAATAAAACGAAGTCCTTCTTTCCTGGAGCAAAAAAAAAAAAAAAAAGTGCATAACTTGCAGCTTGACAAGAATCTACGACTTGATTGGGGGTAGGAAACGGGAGAGGAGAGCAAGAGAGAGACAGAGAGAGAGAGAGACCGACAGAGGGAGAGACCGACAGAGAGAGACAGAGACAAGGAGAAGGAGGGGAAGGGTTCCAGATATCGTGGCTGCCAAATCGGACAGCAAACATTCCCTCTGCAGCTATTTTCTCCTGGCAAATTGAAAGAAACGGAGAGACTTTCAGGTGGTTGTTTTTTTTTGTTTTTGTTTTTTTAAAGGTTGACAGCTAATTATTTTCGTTTGAAGGAAATCGACCTCTTTTTGTGTACAGGCGGGGACATTACTCTGTACATCTCGATGTTCGGCGAGCAGGATGTGATTATATTCCTTCACCGAAAATTAATCTTTAGGACCATACACTGACGCGTCCAAACATCGGGTGTATCAAGAGAAGGGGGTAGGGGAGGCACCTTGGGGATGTGGTGGGTGTGGGGTGTTGAGGTAATGGGGGATATTTGCAAGTGAATGGTTTATATACAACGAGAAAAAAAAAAACCACTCTCAGTATTGAAACCGATGCTTAAATTTTTTTGAGACAGTTCTTATTAAAAAAAAAAAAAATTCTTGTAAACTATCAGCACGTCGGACCAGGAAAGGAATTCGCTCTACAGGGCTGGGTTCCGTGAGCAATCTTAGCGCTAAGAAAGTTCCTAACACGGCACTAAATTCCACACACTTCGGAACGTTCTCTACGCTCGTCTGCAAGCTTGCTCGGCATTTTATCTGTTTCCAAAGTTAAGAAAACAACAACAACAACAACAACAGCAACAACACACACACACACAGATATATATATATATATATATATATATATATATATATATATATACATGCATACATTAAAAAATATAGATATATATGTTTTCTTAACTATAGAAACAGATAATATATATATATTTTTTTATGTATGCATGTATATATATCTGTGTTGTGTGAGTGTGTGTGTGTGTGTGTGTGTGTGTGTGTGTGTGTGTGTGTGTGTTGTTGTTGTTGTTGTTGTTGTTGTTGTTGTTGTTTTCTTAATAGAAACAGATAAAATGCCGAGTATATATACATATATATATATATATATATATATATATATATATATATATATATATATATAAATAGACGGGGTCTTTTTCAGAAGTCCTACGGTACTGTTTTCCTTTTTGGCGATACCATTCTGCAAGCTTGCGCCTCAGTACTGTTCTCGTTCTGTCTCGTTCTGTGTCTGTTATAATTATTACGAGCAGAACTATGATGCATGGCAAACAATACACTGTACTTTGGCCCTGGCAAACCCTCTCATTCTCCAAAACTCATTCAGTGTGCTCCTGTTCTGAGGGGGAGAAAGTAAGTATGGATATGGAGATATATTATATATATATATATATATATATATATATATATATATATATATATATATATATAGTCTTTCTGCGGGCCAGCACCGTTCATTCTGCTACAAGGCTCGCCCCGTGTTCTCAGTGACGGCCTGTACTAATGGGGAGGACCAGGGATGATGTATCACCCGGCACACGTGGCGCCCTCATCTCTGTTCCTCCCCCTCCACCTTTTCCCCCCACTACCGGGCCCACCCCTATCCCTCATTGTTTCTTCTCTGTGGGTGTGTGTGTGTGTGTGTGCCTCCGTGTGTGTGTGTGTGTGTGTGTGTGTGTGTGTGTGTGCCTGTGTGTGTGTGTGTGTCTGTTTCTGAGTCTCTGTCTGTCTGTCTGTCTGTCTGTCTGTCTCTCTCCCAATCAAGATATAAGTGTGCGTGTACACTCAAACGCGAGCACACACACACACATATACACACACCCACACTCAAGCACAAACGCATACCCCACCCCCCACCCCTCACACACACACGCACACATACATGCGTGTGCATAAATACAGTAGGCTACGTGGGACTATTGTTGGAAGGGTGCGTTCTTGAATACATATGTGTGTGTGCGTGCGAGTGTATGTATATTCGAGTACAATATCCATGCCCCCTCCTTACACAGAGTAAAAAAGAAACAGAGAGAGAGAGAGAGTGCGGGGGTTGGGGGCGGGTGTGGGGGTGGGGGGGGGAGACAGAGAAGGGAGAGGGTGAAGACAGAGAAAACGGGCGATGCACACATAATTCATCGTCGCCAACCTTATAACTCAGCCTTCATTGTTTCGTACCGCCACCAGCACCACCACGACTACCCTCCCCTCCACGCCCCCCCCCCACCCCTCTCCCTTAACTTTCTCCAGGACCCCAGCAGCCCTCCCATACAGCACGCCTCCCCTACCCCATTCCTCCCCCCCTCCCCCCCGTCTCTGTACCTCATACCCCCACACCCTCACCCTCACCCCCCACAACCCCTTCTCGATTCCCCGAACGCTCCTGCATGCCTCCATCTCCGTAGTCATCTCCGACATCATTCCTCATTTTCCAAACGACTGCGCGCAGGCCCAAAGTAAGCTCTTTGACGGCACCAGGGTTTCAAAGACCCATCTAAAGGGGGTCGGGGCGCGGTCCTGGAATACCAGAAAGTTGATGGGGAGACGGAGATAATGATGGAGTTTTGAGTGGGGGATGGAAGTGTCCGTGTCAAAAGTGTAGAGGGGGGGTTGGGGTGTGTGTATGTGTGTGTGTGTGTGTGTGTGGGGGGGGGGGGGGGGGGGCTAAAAAAGATTGAGGGAGTGGGGGGCTGTTTCTCTCGTAGGTCACCGGCGGAGGTGGAGTTGGTACCGTCAGTCCTTTGTTCTTTTCAGTTCCCAGGCACTCTTTCTTCTCTGGAGGTTTCTACTGTCTACACGCGCTACATTATTTGTTAGCAGTCTGAACTACAAGTCCTGTTGTGACGTGTACATGAATTATGAGCAGCTTTTGAACCGCTGATGTTCATCAAAGGAGCAGTCATAACACTAGAAAAAAACAACGTTTGTCTGATAAATGGAAAACAAATTACAGTATTTTCTTTTTTCCCCGAATGCATTAGCTAAACAGGAGGAATGGTAAACCGGCACAGAATCATAGAAAGATAGAAACACACGTGCGCACACACATACACACTGGTGATCTTGTGTACGGTACGCTGGACCAGTAGGCGAGGGTCTTGGATTCGCATGGACCAGGGTTTTTATTTACCCCCCCCCCCCCCACCCCCAACACACACACCTACACTAGACCTTTGGTGTCGGTCTGGTTGCCAGTCATAGATGCATACTACATGCATACGTGTACATGTGATAAAAATTGCTACATAATTATATGCAACATTTTATTCATGACATGTTTACCAGCATTTACTCCTGACATATGTTTATGAATCTAAACGAGGGGGAAACAAAAGATCGTACTTCCTGATTCCGCCAAACTCTAACTTTAAAGAGCCATCTCTTGCCAACAAATTTCCATTAATTCTCACCAACTCCGCTATCTACCGCATTTCAGGAGGTAAAAGTGGAAAGCTATGTTGGAAAAGTAATAGCGTGATATCATACTTTTTCAGCTTCACATCATGCTTTCAGCTGGCTGAAAAAAACAACAACACTGAGATGGAGGTGGTGGATTTGTGAGAATAAAATACAACAGTTACTGCGGGTGACCTATTCCTTTTTTTTTTACGAGTAAAATCATTTTCTTCACATGTACATACAGCCAAAATACAATGTCTTTTCACTTTATCCCTTAACCAGTGTACAACTTATTTCCCTCTTTTTTAAACTCTGCAGCAAAGCGATACACATTATATTCTTTTATTCTGATTTTGTTGTAAATCCAAAATTACGAGCAAAAACAAACAACGCGCAACTGCGTACAATAAATGTCTGCTGAGCTCCAACAGTTAAATACTCTGTGTGTGTGTGTGTGTGTGTGTGTGTGTGTGTGTGTGTGTGTGTGTGTGTGTGTGTGTGTGTGTGTGTGTGTGTGTGTGTGTGTGTGTGTGTGTGTGTGTGTGCGTGCGTGTGTGTGTGCGTATGCGTGTGCGTGTGTGTGTGTTTGTGTGTGTGATTGTCTCTCTCTCTCCCTCTTTCTCTCCTTTATTTTTCTTTTTTTTTTTCTCTCACTATCTCTCCTTATATTTCTTTCAGTTTGTTTCGTTCTACCAAAACATGAAGGAGATACTTCGTGTATTATCCATCAAAAGGGCAGCAATACATCCCCCCCCCCCCCTTTTTTTTTTTTTTTTTTATAATCTATTGGGTGATACACATTTGTTGTCCTCTCCACTTGAATACATCTTTCTTCACGTGAGTATATATCATGTTATTCTATTCCCTTTCGAACACCACAGCATAACCTCAGACATTTCCACTCTTTCAAACCGCAATCTGGCTGCCACTTCGTCTGTTTCCTTTCTGTAGTGAGAGCGATACATCTTCTCTTTTACTGCAAAGGATAACAGCGACGTCTCTTCTCTTCCCCCCCCCCCCCCCCCTTTGACGTAAGTGCTGCGCTCGGTCTCGTAATCACATACACGTGAATACGTTATAGTCTTCTCTTTACTCTAACACGTGAGAGCAGTCTGTCTACCGTCTACTGTCCAGTTTTTTGGGGGGTTTTTTTTTTTTCTTTCTTTCTTTCTTTTTCCTTCGGTGAGATGTCTATCTGTTTGATGTCAGTCAGTCTGTCTGTCACTCTCCATCACTCTCTCCTTCTCCGAGTTGAACCGCTCCACCCTCTTCCCTTCTTTCTCTATCTCCCTCTTCCCGTCCCTTTCTCTCTCTCTCTCTCTCTCTCTCTCTCTCTCTCTCTCTTTAACTTTTAAGCCAACAACAATATCAGTGAAGTGTCTCATTTGTTTAAGGCACACAATGCGAGTGTACGTGTAATCTTTTCTACGTCGCGACATCAGTAAAATACAATTTGTCTTACTCCAAAACATGATGATAACGTTTAGTTTTGGGTTGATGATGTTGTTGCTGTTTTTGTTTTGTTTTGTTTTGTTTTCTTGTGGCTCTTTTTTTTCCCCATTAGTGTACAACGCTGAATGAGATGGAGTGACCACAGCAGCTTTTCTGCTTCTTTTTGTGCTCCTCTTCCTACTTCCATTTCTTTTTCTTCTTGTTTAAAGTTCTTCTTCTTCTTCTTCTTCTGCTTCTCCTCCTCCTCCTCCTTCTTCTTCTTCTTTCCTATTTCCATTTCTTTTTTCTTCTTTTTTAAAGTTCCTCTTCTTCTTCTTCTTTCCTACTTCCATTTCTTTTTCTTCTTTTTCTTCTTTTCTAAAGTTCCTCTTCTTCTTCTTCTTCTGCTTCTTCCTCCTCCTCCTCTTCTTCTTCTTATTTCTTTCCATGGTCTTTCCCTTCATTTTTTTTTGGTTTCTTTGCACCCAAAGCAGCAGTTTTGTACCGTTCTCACACTTGCTGCCCTTCTCCAGCTTTTTTCGCGGCATCTTAGTAACTTCAATTAGGTACCTAAACACGTGTGTAAGTGCCAGATCTGTCTGAGAAGTGTGTGTCTGTCTGCCTGTCATGTCTGCCCATCATTCAATCTGTTTGTCTCTCGCAGTCTTTATCTTTCTCTCTCTCTCGAAAAACTGTTCTTGTTGCTCCCCCTCCCCCTGCCCACCTGTTCTCTATCTCTCAAACAAAGTGAAGAAGAAGGAGGAGGAGGAGGAGGAGGAGGGGGAGGGGGAGGAGGAGAAGAAGAAGAAGGAGGAGGAGGAGAAGAAGAAGGAGGAGAAGAAGAAGAAGAAGAAGAAGAAGAGAAGAAGAGGAAGGAAGAGGAGGAGGAGGAGGACGAAGAGGAAGAAAAAGAAGAAGAAGAAGAAGAAGCAAAACCTCGGCTGTTAAGTACCTCTCTTCAAGAACTGCCCATATAGACATACATACGTGCCAAAAAGACAAAAGAAAAAACAACAACAACAAAAACCCCACAAAGATGAAGGAGAGAGATGGCGACGGACAGAAACAACGCACGCGCAGAGAGAGAGAGAGAGAGAGAGAGAGAGAGAGAGAGAAAAGTGAAACATGTCTCTGGCGATCAGACATTTCAACCGTTACTGTCAACATCAGCATTCACAAGCCCGTTTACACGCAAACGACTCCAAACAAAGCTCTCCACGGGCGGAGATTCAAATCTCGCCACCGTTCGGGTCCGAGCAGCTTGTCTGCCCTTGTTCCACCCCCACCACCATCGTGCCCCTACGCTTTAACTCATAGGATCCCGGTGACATGGAGAGGCTGTTTATGACCCTCTTAAAAAACTCTTCGGGGGGAAATTTAATGGAGTGTTCTACCTCGTCGAAAAGTGCTTGCTGTGAGTGAGTTAGTCAGTCGATACAACCCGACCACACGCTCCCACTCTCATCTTCTCAAACACACCGAGTCAAAAAAGAACAGAAAAGAAAAGTAAAGAAAGGAATGGAAAACCAACATCCCTGAAAAATCCGTCGTTTTGTGAGATTTCACGCCACCCCTCCCCCCCTACCCCCTCCCAAAAAAAAAGAGAGAAGAAAAGAAAAAATGGAAACACACACACACACACGCAGACAACCGCGCGCGCGCGCACACACACACACACACAACCGCACGCGCGCGCACACACACACACACACACACACACACACACAACCTCCCTCCTCGTAAAATGTACATCTTGGCAATGAAATCATTAGATTATGGGTATAACTCAGTGGTCCTGGAGAGAGAGAGAGAGAGAGAGAGAGAGAGAGAGAGAGAGAGAGAGAGAGAGAGAGAGAGAGAGGGAGAGACAGACAGATTTCCAGAAAGCTTTATCATCAAATACGCACAGCATTTTGCACGCTGATTTGTTTTTATTAGCTAACGAAGTTCACAGAAAAGAAAATTATGCAGTTATCGCGCTTTTATCTGCGTCCTCTGTTTCTCTTTGCCAAAAGCCATCAACTGAAATATCACACGGCATGACGTTCCATCACGATAAAAAAAAAGGTATTGTTTTACAGTGTGTTTTAATTCTTCTGCCCTCTGATAATTTCTCGTGGGAGCGACGATTCTTGATAAAAGAAATACTCAAGGGGTAGTTTTAGGACGCCCAGTCTGATCGATTTCTTTGTCCAAATTAGATAAAACTAGGAACTGATTAGTTTGGCAGAACCCTCAGGAATATTCCTGGGCGTTATTCTATTGAATAAGCAGAGCAGGGAGAAGGGAGAGGGTGGGGGGGTTGTGATTATTATTATTATTATTTTTTTTTTTTTACTGATAAAACCCACCCTAGGGCAAAGACGGTGGAGTAGTTATTAGTGCTTTGGTCCCTCTTAACTCACTCAGTAGGGCCAGTCCTCTCTTCTCCTCTACACAGACCCCTCGGATGTCCAGTGCGTGTCTGAATGACCCAACCTTTAGCTTTCGTCGTCACAGCTGTGGTATTCTTTGTCAACATTCACCTCTTCAGTATAAGAGCGTTCCGCTTGCAATATTTTGATGATGGTAATTGGGATGAAACGCTGTTAACGTCGTCTCTTTCGCCGTTCGTATGGAGAGAGTTAAGGTATCGACGTGCATACTACATCATTCTCAGTGCTCTTTTGCCGCTGTGTTTGCAGGTACGCAATTCTGAGCCCAGCTGATGTCAGTTCGCTTCATTCCAGGACTGTGTGTGTGCTAGATTACATATGATTATGTACCTATCTGCTAGTGAATTAATGATATATTAATGATATTCACATAAGCGTGAGCACAATAACAGTTACAATCATAGCAACTCTGTTTACAATAACAACAACTACTACTTCTACTACTACTATTACTACTGCTGCTGCTACTGCTGCTGTTACTGTTGCAACCGCTGCTGTTACTGTTACTGTTGCTGCTGTTACTGCTGCTGCTGCTTCTAACAACAACAACGATATTGACGATGATGTTGTTGTTGATGATTAATAATATTGCATGAAGACAAGGATGGCGAAAAGACTGAAGAGAATATATCTCCGTCTAAATTCTGTAATGTGGTAGGTAGGTCTCTCATGTCTACTAGATACACACCACACCACAACAAACCAAACACACACACACACACACACACACACACACACACACACACACACACACCATGCATGCATGCACGCACGCATACAAGCACGCATTCACACACTTCACCCTCGCATTCAATCACACACACACACACACACACACACACACACACACACACACACACACACACACACACACATACACACACGCACACACATGCAAACATTCACTGACTTATCACACCGTGAGCAATAAACTGAAATCATACAAATCGAAAACGCCATTAAAAAAAAAAAAAATGAGATGCTAACGCAAAAATCAGATGCTGATGGAAATTATTTTTTTGTTCTGGACTTTGTACCGAATCATTCTCACTAACTTTGAAGTGATCACCCCCCCCTCCCCCCCCCCCCCAAGCTACCCCCCACCCCCACCCCGCCTCACTCACTTCCACACCTCCTTCTCCACTTCTAGACCTCTAAGACCCTATGCATCTGCCTAAGTGACTCCTCCCCCCTCTTCAATCTCATCCTTCCTCCTCCTCTTCCAGCTTCTCTTCCTCCTCCTCTTCCTCCTCCTCATTCTCCTCTTCCTCCACACCCCCTTCCTCTTCAATCTCCTCCTTCTCTTCCCCCTCCCCCTCTTCCTTCTCCTTCGCATCCCCCTCCTCTTTCCTCCTCCCCATTTTCAATCTCCTCCTCCTCTTCTTCTTCCATCTCCTCCTCTTCGTTCTACTCCTCTTCCTTCTTCTCCTCCGCCCTCACCCTCCTCCTCCACTGCCATCTTGCAGTCGGCCTCGTGTCCTCGCATAAATTGTGACACGTCATCGTTATCACTCGTTTTATGGGACCATGGACCAGATGTGCCTTTTAACCTGCTTTCCCTTTTTCCTGCCTGTTTTTTTTTTTCTGGGGTCTCTCTCTCTCTCTCTCTCTCTCTCTCTCTCTCTCTCTCTCTCCCTCACTGTGTGTGTGTGTGTGTGTGTGTGTGTGTGTTAGATGTGTGCATGTATGTGCGTTGCGGTGGGAGTGGGGGTAGAGATAGGGTGGCGGAAGGGGGTTTGGGTGGGGGGGGGGGGCAAGAGTTGTTCTTTTTAAACAAATGCCTGCTGTTGTAAAGATGAGGCGTTAGATTGGGAGAGTGCACTTAGCAGCACACATGAGACAGAGTGCAATGTAGAGAGAGAGAGAGAGAGAGAGAGGGGGGGGGGAGGAGAAAGAGAAATGCGAGAGAGAGAGAGAGGCAGAGACAGACAGACAGACAGGCAGGTAGAACAACAGACAGACAGAACATGTAATTATGTACATACATACAGAAGACAGATAGACAGGCAGACAAACAGACAGACTACAGACAAGGTATAGAGTTAAAGCTATTCACAATACACAATACAACACACAAACTTTATTCTCTATACTTTGGTACAGAGATTTTCTTTTTGGCAGCAGCACATGTCCAACATAAGAAGAAAACAACAAACAAATAAAATGAATAGAAAATAAAAAGATAAGTTAAATAGCACCAAATGGAAATAGCTATATACAAATATACAGATTACTTAAATGTACGTGCCTCTCCATTTCAGTCAGCCATACCGTATTGCACATCTCCCCCCCCCCCGCACACACACACACACCACGCGCACACACACGCACACATACACTCTCTCTCATCCCCTCTCTCTCTGTCTCTCTCTTCACAAAATATGCAACTACAAAGATCATAGTTCATTTAAAAATCAAATATCACCAGAGTAAGACAAGAATTAAACCAAAGAGCAGCACTTCCATAGTTCACATTAGGCATCACAGAAGAACAACTTTCATTCATTCACCCTAATCAAAAGCCCTAACACAACTTCTTCACCACCACCCCCACCCCCCACACCCCCATATCCCACACTCCCCCTCCTTTGGAAAAATACCTGCAGGCCTCAGAGAGCGGATGCGACTCGTCATCACGGATCGCCCGCAAGCGCCTTACAGTCAGTTTCTCTAGCTGATTGCGACAACAGCAACTCATGTTAGTAATCACTCTGGTGGAGACTTTGTGCTGATTAATTGCGACAACATCAACAGCAACTCGTGTTAGTAATCACTCTGGTGGAGACATCGTATTGAATAACTGCAGCAACAGCAACTCATGTTAGTAATCACTCTAGTAAAAGCATCGTGGAAGCACTGGTGACGATTGAGACACACTGGTTGAATAGTCTTCAGAAGATCGTCGTATTTGTCTTATATTCTTTTTTTGTTGTTGTTGTTGTTTTCTCCTTGTAATTTGATTCCAAATATGTTTTACCACCATCCTCCTCTCCTGCTTGAGTTCGAGCCTTCCACCTCACACCTTCTCCCCACTTGCCGGAATCATGTGTTCACCACACATTCACCGCCATCTGGTATATCAACTCTAGGTCCCTTTCCCTGGCACTCCATACCCCCCCAACGTCACCACCACCAGCCCACCTCTTTTCCTAAAGTCTGCCCTTCCATTCCCACTGACTACACCACTTCCTCCCTCAGTGAAGCAATCAGTGGGTAGACTTTATTTCTTTTATTCTTTTAAAAAAAAATTCATTATTATTATTATTACTGTGTTTTCCTTTTAAGTTATTACATAACACACACACATACACACGCACGCACGCGCACACACACGCACACGCACGCACGCGCGCACACACACACACACACACACACACACAAGTCCGTGCACTACGCACGCCTTAGTGTCAGTGGCTATGCAGAATGATGTGTAAAAGGGGTTGGGTAGAAAGGGAAGGGGGACGGAGCCTTCATACATACATACATACATACATATATATATAGAACATCACTTTGCCCTGAGCCAATTTGTGACACGGAAGAAGTTGGCGTCACGGAATCAGCATCATTCAACCAGGCGAGGTTCCTTGTCCCTTGTACATTGCAGTTTGTAACGTGCATGGCCCTGTAGCATCCTGTCTGGGGTTTGGAACAGTCAACAGTCTGTGGTATAGAAGGAGCCAGCATGTCTAATGAAGGCACAGAGATGGAGAGAGAGAGAGGGAGAGAGAGGGAGAGGGGAGGAGGTGAGGGGGTCAGAGACGACGGCGGGTACATATAGAGAGAGACAGAGACACAGAGAGAGGGAGGGAGAGAGAGACAGAGAGAGAGAGAGAGAGAGACGAAGAGACAGTGAGCAAGAGAGAGAGAGGGTGGGGGAAATAAAATAATAGAAGGATAGTGGGGGATTGGGGGGGGGGTGAAAATGAGAAGACGAACAAGAACAAGAACAAGAACATGAACAAGAACATGAACAAGAAGTAGGAGGCGGAGGAAGACACACACACACACACACACACACACACACACACACACACAGACAGAGAGAGAGAGAGAGAGACGAAGAGACAGTGAGCGAGAGAGAAAGAGAGGGTGGGGGAAATACAATGATAGAAGGATAGTGGGGGATTGGGAGTGGGGTGGGGTGAAAATGAGAAGGCGAACAAGAACAAGAACAAGAACATGAACAAGAACAAGAACATGAACAAGAACAAGAAGTAGGAGGCGGAGGAAGAGGAGTAAAAGAGAAAGACAGGCAGACACACAGACAGACGTACGCAGAAACAGACACACGAAACAGACGCAGACTGACAGACTGTCAAACGGAGAGAGACAGACAGAGAGACACAGAGAGAGAGAGACAGAGAGAAACAGACAGAGACAGACAAAGATAGAGATACATGGAAACAAAGAGAGACAGGGACACAGAAACAGAGACAGAGAGAGACAGAGAGAAGAGAAACAGAAGTGAACAGAAAAAGAAGAACAACAACCTGACATGAAAAATGACTGCAGGTGAGAGGTGAACTAATAAAAAATAAAATAAAATAAAATAAAAAGGATGAACAAAAGAATAAGAAAAAAACCCATATATTTTGTTTCTTTTTAAAATGGAAAGGGGGCGGGGGGGCTAAGGGGAAACTGTATTCGCCAGACGAAACACACACACCATGCACACCCACAGCGACGCTGAAAAGACGTGGGCATTGGATAAGAAAAAAAAAAAAGTCCGGTGATCCGGTACACCTTCCCCTCAACTCCCCGTGAAGGAAGAGAGTGCATCACCAGATAAACGTCTTCCGCAGTCATCGTATAACGGCACTGCATCGCCTCGCCATGACGGTGTGAGTTCTAATCACAGAGACACCACAACATACAGATTTTTTTTCTTCTTCTTTTTCTGCTGTCTATCTTTACGTGCTGTCGTTCTGGTGGAGTCAGTGTAGCAGATTGATAGGTTTGTCAATACCCAGCCCCCCCCAACACCCCCCCCCCCCCGGCCCCTAACCCACCCCCTTACTACTTTTCTGGGATCCCTGTTGGGTCTTATCACCTGAAATACAGCTCAGCACGACATGGTGCAGCGTGTATGGATTAGCAGTTCCCCGAGAGACGTGATCCTCATTCTCCTGATACACCGCACACAAGTTAAAACAAAAACAAAAACAAAACAAAAAACCCAAATAAACGAATCAATAGAAAAAAAAAAAAACTTTACCAAGAGATTTAAAAAACACTCATCTAATTTTACTAGGACGCAGTGTCAAAACTTCCGG
>NC_134884.1:28454248-28456748 GCF_041734735.1 Babylonia areolata | reverse complement strand
GGCTGGTTGGTTGGATGGATGTTTGGTTGGATGGGTGGTGAGACGTGTGGCTGGCTGGCTGGTTGTCTTACCGTGTCTGTCGAGTCCATCAATCGACCTGTGTGTGTGTGTGTGTGTGTGTGTGTGTGTGTGTGTGTGAAGTTGCTGGTGTCTGATGTCTGTCCGTCTCTGGAGAGATAGATGAACTGAGAGACAGATGAGCAGAGGCAGATACATATAAGATAGATAGATATAGATAGAAAGATGGATAGATAGGTAGACAGACAGACAGATAGATAAATAGATAGAACACACAATCACATAGACATGATTATAGACACTCAGGCAGATAGGTAGATAGGTAGACAGACAGACAGACAGACAGACAGACAGACAGACAGACAGATAGATAGATAGATAGATAGAACACACAATCACATAGACATGATTACAGACACTCGGGCAGTCAGACAGACCAAAGAGATTCTCCCCTCAGAGGGAAAAAATCTATAAAAAAAAAAAAATCTCATTTGGTCGGACAAACAAAGAGACGTTCAAACAACCTAAGGCAGACAGTGTCTTTTCTCCCCACATTTACAAAGCGGAATACAAGAACCAAAAGAAGAAGAATATGATGATGATGGAGGGAAACGATACATCAGCAATTCTGCCCTTTTACTTCCATCATTCACATGGGTGGAACACAACGGACTTCTAAGATGAACGGACCACCACGACGTCCACCTCTCTCTCACTCTCTCTGTCTCTGTCTTGTCTTTCTTTGCCCACTTCCGCCCCCCCCCCCCCCCCCAATTCGGATCGATAATGGCTAGTAATTCCCGGCTTTATCAGCTTGATCCTTGTCGACGTCTGGGAACATGATGTTCCAGAGAGTCCGCGCTACAAGTGAGGGTCACGGTTCAGGAAGATAAAGGCTGGGCATAAAAAAGACTGGCTAGCTGACTGGTTCCACAAGTGTGTGTGTGTGTGGGGGGGGGGGGGGGGGGGGGAGGGGAGGAGGTTGAGGGATGCGTTGTTTTATCATCTGAGTCTCCGAAACATTGTTTTGTCTTCTCTTGTCTTGTCTTGCCTTGTCTTTGTTCTTCTATTGCTGTGCTGTGCTGTGCTGTGCTGTGTTGCGTTGTAATCTGTTCTACTGCATTACATTGCTTTGCCTTGCACTGCCTTCAGTTGTGTTGTATCGTCTTGAGTTGTGAAGTGCTATCTTACATTCTGTGTTGCATGCGTCATGTTCTTGAGTTGGTGACACGGCAATTTTTTTTAGGTGTATAGTCACAACGAAGCTGTATCCATTCTCTTAGTTACAAGAATTGTCCAGTGTGGACAGTTAGATCTCCCCCCCCCCACACACACACACACGCCCGTAGTCATGATATTTTTTTCTTAGCTTCTTTTTTCCTCATGTAAAGTTTGCACATTTAGGGACTCACTGTCTGTCTTGGTTTCTCTGTATCTCCCTCCTAGTCATACTTCTCTCACAACCCTCTCTTTTCCCCCACATCTCCTTTCTCCACTACCCTCCCTCTTTCCCCATCCTCCTCCTCCTCTCTCTCTCTCTCCATCTCTGTCTGTCTCTGTCTCTTCCTCTTTCCTTCTCCATCATTTCTGTGTGTCCAATTCCCAGTGACTGTTGTTGGCTGCTGGTGATGATAACGGGGATGATAAGGGTTGGCGGCGCCAGAGGAATTTGGCGACTGCAGCATTGGGACATTGGACAGAGTGTGGGAATACGGAATTTTGTCTGACTATCTGTCTGTCTGTATGTATGCCTGTATGTCTTTATCTCTCTCTGGCCCTCGTTCCTCATAATATGACAAATACACCATGTGGCTCGCCATATCGCAGTTCCACGCCAGCATCCCACCGAGAACAATCGATGTCAGGCCGCCAAACGACCACCTTCCGAAGGATACCCTGCGGTGCTGCTAACGTAGTCGCTTCGGTTGTGGCGTTCAGTCGCGCTTGTTCTGATCCAGCTAGCTACACATTGACGACCCTCACAAAACCCTACTACACTACTGTACGACCAGAATGTACGACGAAGATTCAGTCCGCACAGTGCCTTTTCCTGAAGACCCTTTTCCCATCTAATCTGGAATGAATATCATTATTATGTCCCTCCGGTGGCAGCTGAATATTAACATACACTGAAGACTTTGACACAAATAAATGACAGTAGTGGACGTGGAGGAGAAAAAAAAACACCCAAAAACCATCGAATAATCTGTTTTGTTTTACGTATCTAGTTGATGGATGAAAATGAACAATGATAACGAAGATGCCTTATGTGATCCACTTAGGGTTCAGACGAAGAAGAAACGGGGCTGGATTCTACTAGGCTTTGACGTATCTCGACGTCAGCAAGGCCCGAGAAAGATACAACCTTTAGCAACCTCGGTCCCTGGGAAATTCGAGTAACGATGTCAAGGACTCGACTGTGTGTTGGCAGTCTGGTTTTAGGGAGCACATGGCACTAGCTACGGATAGGAGCAGGACGAGA
>NC_134884.1:28444248-28451748 GCF_041734735.1 Babylonia areolata | reverse complement strand
GACCAAGAAACACATACCACAAAACAATTCAAAGTCAGGACTCCTCAGAGACTGACACCAACTGGAAAGAGGATACACACAGACCAAGAAACGCATGCGCCAAAACAATTCAAAGTCAGGACCCCTCAGAGACAGACTGCTTGCAATACACAGTCCGACCAACCCAGCAGACAGACAGGTCCTACTGCAGCCTTCACTTTCCCTTTCACCTCTTTGTTGTATCGTAACTGGGGGATTCCCCACAAACATTTCGCCCATTTGCGTTGCCTGTGGACGCCGTAAAAAAAAGAAAAAAAAAAAGAAGTCACGATGAAGCGGCAAAAGCTTTAAAGTTGCGATTAGTTGTTTTTATCATAGCACTAGCAACTGCTGAGACAGACAGACAGACAGACAGACAGAGAGAGAGGGAGAGGGGGGGGGGGGGGGTCAATGAATTATGTGAACAGGACTGGAGCTTTCTTTGTTTCTATGCAACGTAATGGGAAATGCTGATATGAAGATATCTGCTTTCACATAAAGAAAGTTATTTACTTATTATAATATTTGAAGCCACATATGGTTTCGTCATCTTGTTTTCTTAATTTCGATACAGATGAATAGTGACTGGGTGATGATGATGCTGGTAAGGGGGTACATTAACTTTTGGGACTACTTGACAAGGCTGCACTCTCATAATCTACCCCGATTTCAACCAGGCTGAGAGGTACAGACACTTGCAGTGTTGGTCAGGAAACTTGATCCACACACCCGAAGGTGCATCCGTGAAATGGGTGACCCTCCACTCTGTGGTCCCCAGCCTTCCACACTGAGACCTACAGCACGACTGTGTGGTCCCCAGCCTTCCACACTGAGACCTACAGCACGACTGTGTGGTCCCCAGCCTTCCACACTGAGACCTACAGCACGACTGTGTGGTCCCCAGCCTTCCACACTGAGACCTACAGCACGACTGTGTGGTCCCCAGCCTTCCACACTGAGACCTACAGCACGACTGTGTGGTCCCCAGCCTTCCAAACTGAGACCTACAGCACGACTGTGTGGTCCCCAGCCTTCCACAATGAGACCTACAGCACGACTGTGTGGTCCCCAGCCTTCCACACTGAGACCTACAGCATGACTGTGTGGTCCCCAGCCTTCCACAATGAGACCTACAGCACGACTGTGTGGTCCCCAGCCTTCCACACTGAGACCTACAGCACGACTGAGTGGTCCCAAACCTTCCCAACTGAGACCTACAGCACGACTGTGTGGTCCCCAGCCTTCCACACTGAGACCTACAGCACGACTGTGTGGTCCCCAGCCTTCCACACTGAGACCTACAGCACGCTCATCTTTGGACAGGAGCCGGTCATGGGCCGAAAAAAAAGCATCATTGTTATAATTATTTGTTTGCTGTATGAAGCAATACGCGAACAAACTGGTCCCCCTCTTTTCCTCTCTTCTCTGTTTGCATGTCTGTCTTTTCCATTCCTTGCTTCGTTCTTTTTTTCTTGTTTTTAGTCAGCCTTTTCCTTCTTTATCCTGTTTCTGTTCAGCCTCATTGTCGCTTTTTTTCCTGTTCGTTTCCTAGCAGGTAGGTTTGGGTTAGTGTTCCTGGGCCATGTCGAGGCAGGGCCGAGGGGATTCTATACTGCAGAGAGAAAGAGAGAGAGAGAGAGAGGAAGCGGAAGTCGAGGAGACAGAGACGGATGGATACAATGAGTCAAGCTGAGATGGAGTGTGACAAGACAGGGCAAGACAAGACAACTTCTTTATTTCCAAGGAAAATACTCCGGATAAGAACTAGTGGTTATTTTCACTCGCAGTCCCCAGTGAGAGAGACAGACAGACAGAGACAGAGAGGTGGAAACAGACAGACAGAGACAAGGACATAGACACAGAGAGTTACATAGTCGGAGAAGGACGCTACAGACTACAGACACAGAGACAGAGAGGGAACCACCACCCACACAAGCAGCCTGTAACGGATCGCCAAAACAAAACACAGACCCAGCAGGTTCAGCACTTTGTCTCTTTCTCGTTACCGTCGCCTTCTCGCTGACGTCCCTGCTGGTTTTGTCATTGTACGACGACACACCGTCACACAACAACAACACCAAGAGCGGAAGGAAGAGGACTACTGTAGCAGTGTAGCCCCCTTACTAAGCATGTAAGTCAGCTGTAAATACATGCTCCTAGTTCTTTCTGCTCAGCTCGTCCGTGTGACGAGAGAAACGCTGCGGTTTCTTTTGGTGTGTGATTACCGTTTGTCCAGCTTGCTAGGGAAAGGATAGCATGAGAACAACAATAGCAATAATAATTACAATGTGCACGGCAGGAATGATAACACTATTGCTCACTATTATCATCTGAAATAAACAATTAAAAAAAATTAACGTATTATGTCGTGTTTGGATTTGTGTAATTTTTTTTATTGTGAGTTTTGCTGAATGCTTTGTTTGGAGATAAAAACAACAACCAAGGATGGGTGTGGTTTTACCACTGTGATCATTGATTTGGTTCATAGTTTACGTCCAATTGAGACAAAAACCTTCACTTAATACCGATGCAGTGGGAAAAACATCAACTACTCCCACCCACCCCCACCCCTAACAAAACGGACCAGAACTCTGGTATATATTTCATTGAGAAAAGCAGTATAAACAGCAGCACCAGTACCATCACCACCACCAACAACAATACACCACCACCAACACCAACAACAGCAGTCGTCAGACCTTTCAACATGCCAGTCAACAAAACTCAGTACTTTCCTGTCCCTCTTTCCTCTTCTCCACGTTCATCACATCCCCATCCCCTACCCCCACTCCTAGGCACCCCCTCCCTCTCCCCCTCCCAACCCATTCGTCTCCCAAACACACCCACCATTTATTTCTAAGTAGAAAACTGCCGTCTCAGTCTCAGTCCTCGCGATCTATCGGTAGAAGCTTTCAAGACAAGGCTCTGGCTCAATTGTTTTCAACTCCCACCGCACCCCCCCCCCCCCCACCCCTACCCGCTTCCCCCGCACCACCCCCACCCTTCCCTCTCCCTAAAAAATGTGTTTCTGCTTTAACTGCCGCTCAGAGCTCTGTTTTACCTTTTACGTTTGCGTGTTATCCCATCCCACACTACTGGTCTTACTTCAGCACTGCCCAACTGAAATGCATCATAGCAAAACAACACAACATGAAAATGCAGATTCAATATCATACATTTCGTTCCACACGTCGACCCTTAGCCTTTCTCCAGATGTCTATCTACACCCCATAACCTCTTCTTTCACTGCTTCTCTCCTTTTTTTTCTCTCTGATCAAAAGAACGAGCGTTTCGGAACGGCTCGGCGTTTCACCTTATGACGACCTGAAAACTTGTCTTTCATCTTCTGACGTTTAAAAAAAAGCCACCACTGGATGAACCTTACTTACACTAATGAAGAAAGATCCGAGAAAGATGAATGGTGATTGGCTGAGCAGAGACTAGGCTGGGCCAATTATACAACACGCTGCCGTCCCACACTTGGCAGTAAATATCCGCTGGGTGAAAAGCGGGGGTTGGTAAGCACGGCTGCGAAGATTGCGTGCGAGTCAAGATGGCGTTTCCGAAATGAACTGGCGGCTTTCTCCGCTGCTTTGATTTCATTAGACCTGATGGGCCTCTCACCCCTGATGGATCAGGTTTTGTGGGGGACTGCAACAGCTGCGAGGGGCGGGGGTAGCTAAGGTGACTTCATCTGGCGGAGCTGAGATGTTATTTACCTCTCTCTCTCTCTCTCTCTCTCTCTCTCGTGCCTCTTCCAATTTATTCTTTCAACGTTTAACTCTCGATACTCCGCCCATTTCTCCACGTCCTCAGTGGTTATGGTAAACAGTTAGTGTCAAAAGAAGAGGAAAATATGAAGGGGGGCAGAGAGACGGGATGGAAGGATGAAGACAGAGAGAGAGAGAGAGAGAGAGAGAGAGAGAGAGAGAGAGAGAGAGAGAGGAGAGACAGACAGAAAGTCAAAACGACAATTGGTGAGAGGAAGAGAAGGAGAGAGACAATAAGGCCTTTTTCTAATTATTTTACTTTTTTATTGATACATTTCATTCTTTCTTTTCTGTATAACAAAACGACACCTGCCAAAAGTCATAAATCGTGTTCTAAACGAATCAAGTGGAAGGGCCAATTCTGAACCGTTACATGAGAACGCAAAAGTGACAGAAAAAAAATTAAGAGAGAGAGATAGAGAGAGGGGTGGGGGGGGGGGGGGTAGTGAGGGGGAGAGAGAGATTTACATACGGAAAATAACTTCTTTTCTCCGTAATGGGTCCCTCTACACCTTCGCCTTCCTCCAACACTAACATACGATTGGAGCCGACACCTTTTGTTTCTTCTGCCTTTTTTTTTTTTTTTTTTTTTTTTAACTCAAAATTAATGCACGAACAAAAAGCCGAAAAGCTGCTCACATTATGTTGGGGGAAAAAAATCTCAGTCAAAACAAAATCGCCATCACTATTGGGATATAACAAAACGGCCTTACCGAAATCACCCACAGTTATATTACAACCACCAGTCTCAACGGCCTATGCTCTTTTTTTTTATTCTTTTGATTTGAACACCCAACCATACATAAATGCTCCGATTTCAAGCCAGAGTTACCTCAAGTTGTCTGGGTTATTATGGGAACGAGGCTAGCGTTGCATATAGGGTGGTGATGGTGGAGGTGGCGGTGGAAGAAGAAGAAGAAGACACGAGGTGTGGAGGAGATGAGGATAGTTGGGGGTGGTGGGGAAGGAGGGGAAGGGAATCGGGTGGAAAGGGAAGGAGGGAAACCCGTTAGGTAGAAGGAAGGGGGAAGTGGAAGGTAGAGGGATGGGGGTGGTAGGGGGGGGGGGGGAGCTGGTGAGGCTTTGCCATGACTGACAGCTAAAGTCTAACTGGTAAGTTCTTTAAACCTTGGGCATGGCAGCCTTGGTGTTTAAGGGCGGCGGGCTGGAGAGAGAGGGAGAGAGAGAGAGAGAGAGAGAGTGTGTGTGTGTGTGTGTGTGTTGAGAAATCGTCCCCGACCGTGTGCGAATCAGACTGAAGTGCTCACGCCTGTATACTACACACACGCACACGCACACGACACACACACACACACACACACACACACACACACACACACACCATTACCATCACACCAGGCAGAGACAGAGACACACACTCACAGAGAGAAAGAGAGAAAGACAGAGAGAGACAGGTAGACAGACATCCACAGAGAGAGACAGACAGACAGAGATACAGAGAGAGACAGAGACAGAAAAATCCGACAGCAGACTGAGGGAGAGAGAGAGAAAAAGAGAGAGAGGGGAGAGAGAGAGAGAGAGAGAGAGAGAGAGAGAGAGAGAGAGAGAGAGAGACGCACACACAGAAAGAGAGAGAGATAGGATCCATAATGTCATTTTCATGGATAAACCAAATTTCATTTTTTATTGGGCAGACAGCACTCCACCCCACCTTCTCCACTTACTCCCTCTACCGCTCACACAGGCGCGTGTGCGTGTACACGGCACAATCACACAGATGCAAGCATGTATGCATAATTATGGACATGCACACACACACAGGCATGTCGACAACACACACACACACACACACACACACACACACACACACACACACACGACCTTGCACGCACTCACAGCTCCGCCATCGTTGCGTAAGCACTGTACAAACATCTTCACATTCTCCGACAAGTATTTCCAAAAACCCAACCAACATGACATTCAACAGAAGGTTTAGTATTTATCACAACTTCTCGCTAAATAATTATTTACCTCGGGGGGGTGGGGGGGGGGGGGTTGGAGAGGGGGTGGTGGTAGGGGGTCAAAACGAGGGCAGCAGTGACTAACTTCATTGCCACACAACACTGTTAGCAATTTGCAATTGGCGGGTCCCCCCCGTTGAAAGAAATTTGACAGGGAGAGACTGATGAGGTCTGGAAAACGATACAGTACAAACACAACGGTGGAGAGGAAAAAACGAAAGACCCCCCCCCCCCCCCCCCCCCACCCCTGCCCCGCCCCTCCCCCCCACACCGCCCCCCCCCCAAAAAAAAAGAAAAGAAAAAAATCACGTGGGTTTTTCTAGTGCAAACAGCCAAGTGCCGGTACTAGTTCTGAAAGTGAGAGCTTGCTTGCTTGCTCCGGTTCCGCGGTCGTGATACTGAGGTAAACCAAACAAACCGGGTGTGTATTTGAATCCTCGACATAACTAAAATTAGATGCATAATCTGTGCATTCGATCCTGAGCAAATATTAGGAAGCGTGGATTGATGGGTGTTTTTTTTTTCCGGGGGAAGTGTAGTAGTAAGAATGTGTGTGTGTGTGTGTGTGTGTGTGTGTGTGTGTGTGTGTGTGTGTGTGTGTGTGTGTGTGTGTGTGTGTGAGAGAGAGAGAGAGTGTGTGTGTGCGTGTGTGTGTGTGCGTGTGTGTGTGTGCGTGTGTGTGTGTGAGTGAACAGATTCCGTCTGTCAGCGAGCGGACACGCGGATACGCATATCCATACACAGTCATGCGTGCGCCTACCAAACACGCACACCTGGGCATGCACGAACACACAAATGCAATCACATACGCACGTGGGCACGCACGCTCACACTACTCTTTGGTCTACTCGCAACAGACAGAAATGGATCATATAATTTCTTTTCTTATTTGTTTATTTATGAATGATATATCCATTTATATGTCATTGCCCCAGAGAGAGAGAGAGAGAGAAGAGAGAGAGAGAGAGAGATCTACCTTCCCACTTCGCGATATTTAGAAATTCAAATCACCTACAACCCTGACAGTGATAACGTTACAATTCGGAATACAATGATACTCGGCCCTGCGCAAAGCGAATGGCAACTTAGCAAGTGTTCAGACAAGAAAAAAAAAAAAAGAAAAAAGAAAACAAAAGAAACAAACCGCGCATATTCCTGCTGAAACAGCAGACGAAACCGGTTCAAAGTTCAAGCTGCACGTGCAGTGAGAAATGGCATCCTGAACAACACACTTCACCTGAGTTTTTGGCTGCAGGCAGGTTTAATTACTGCGCTTTTAGTGTCAGCGACGAAAGTCTGGCACCACGAGGATGAGCCAACTGGGAAACTGCAGAGATAGCAGGCGTAACATGGATAGAGAAGAGCTAATTGACTATGTAAATACCATGTTGGTTGTACATGTAAGTTTACATTTGGGCCAACAGCAAAGTGAGAGCTGTATTATCAATGGTTTCTCCAGTCAATGGGAAACCATTTACAGCTTAGTCTTTTGTGAAGGACTATGACTCTCAAACTAGGAGGCAAAATTGCACTAGCTCTTAGCGCTGCAGCCTTGTGGGCTAGTTGGCCTTTGGGAACCATCCCAACGCCGACTGTCCTAAAACCCTCTTGGCCGAGAGAGTGGGGATGTACTTGGGCAAGACACTCTCCACTATAATCAAATTCTAGCCCAAACAGTCGGAGCAGCAGTTGCCTCCTCTGCTGTTCTGATGGTCATAGTCGGACACGAC
>NC_134884.1:28424248-28439248 GCF_041734735.1 Babylonia areolata | reverse complement strand
ATTCAGTTTTACAGTTAGACATTTTGAAAGAGAGAGAGAGAGAGAGAGGAGAGAGAAAACACTGATCTGACCATAAACATATTTTTGATACTCCCCCAAAAACTTCCAGACACTTACTCACACAATGTCTGTTTTCTATTCTCCGATCAAAGTCGGTATGGTATGCAGGGGCCAACTTTGATACCATCCGCATCGCTGACTCACTTAGCTCCCTAAACGATCCTCATCATACTCATTTTGCCTAATGGCTGTATTTGTAGTAATCATTTTCATCTAGATGTAACTTAATTCTTTTGGTTTCATGTCTCCACGGGGGGGGTACGTGTTGGTAGTCAGTCGTTTGGGTTTGCTGTATTTTGTTTTTACATGCTGGTCATACTTTTATCTCTGTCTTTTAGTATGTTTGACTTCTTTTTGAAGCACTGTGTTTCTCGATAATTCTCTGTGTGGTGCAATAATTATGTGTTTCTCTCTGCCTGTTTCTGTCTCCGTTCGTATGTCTTCCTGCCTGCCTGCCTGCCTGCCTGCCTGTATGTATGTCTTTTATTCGCTGTCACGTTACTTATCCTTTTATCTGCCTATGCATACAGACAACAGTCTCACTGTCTGTCTGTCTGTCTGTCTGTCAGTCCCTCTCTGTCTCACTCGCTCACCCATTCCCCCACTCGCTAAATACCCACCCACTCACTTCATCTTTCAAATGTTTTTTTTTTTTTTACCCTGGCTTATCCCCTTCCCGACCCCCCCCCCATCCTCCCCTCCCCCCGCTACCTTCTAATCTCATCTATCTACCCATCTTTCCAGTTCTCCAGCTCTCTCTCTCTCTCTTAATAAACTATCACACAATGTCTCTTTTCTATTCTCTGATAATTAAAAAGAAAAAAAAGTAGCAAGGGATAGTTTCGATACCATCAACATCACTGACCCACTTAGTTCCCTAAACAACCCTTATCGCAGTCATTTGCCTGATGGCTGTGTTCGCCCTCTCATTTTCACTTGGGTGTTACTTGAGGTTGCTCGAGTCTTTGGTTGATTGCCTCCTGGGGTGTGTGTGTGTGTGTGTGTTGGCTGCTGTGTCGTTTCTGCGTGCAGTTCATTTTTTTTTTCTTACCGAAAAGATAGCTTCGAAGCGCTTCACTACTATCTGTTGCATTTTGATTTGGGTTGTTCTCTATTTTGGTACTAAATGCTCCCCTCTCTGTCTGTCTCTTTGTCTCTTTCTCCCTGTCTGCCTTCATCTTTTATTCCATCTGTGTATCTTCCAAACGATCTGAGCCCAGTGTCACCCCTTCATCCTCTCTTCGTCCCTCTCCTGTTCCTTTCCCCATCTCCTTCTTGCTGGTTCCTGTCCTTCTCTCCGTTTCCCTTCCCCGTTCTCTGACGTTCCCTCTCTCTCTCTTTACCCTGTGCCTATGTTTCCATGCTCTCCCGAATTCATCTCTTAATCGCTCGTTCTCTGTTCTCTTCCAACCACAATGATTATTCCCTGCTTTCTTTTCTTTCATAAACTCATCACCATTGTTCCTAACGCCCCTCACAGACGTTCCTTTCTCTCTCTCCATCCATTCTTTTCTCATAAATCCTATCATCTTTCTCCCAACACCCCCCTCCCTATCCTTCAATATCCCGACACTCACACAATGTCTCTTTTCCAGTCTCTGATAAGGAAAAAAAAAAAAAAAAAGTTGGTAGCGAGGAACAGCTTTGGTATCATCTCATCTGCATCACTGACCCACTTACCTCCCCTAACTACCGTTATCATAACAACCATTTTTTTGTCTGATATCGGCGTGTACCCTATCTCTTTCATCTGCAATGTAATTTGGTTGGCTTGAACCTTCGGTACTGCTGGCAGGCGCTTGGGGGTTGGGGGGGGGGGGAATGTATGTTGGCGGCGTGCTCTCTCTTCATCTCTAACTCGTGAAATGTAATGATGAAACAGTGCTGTGTCTTTGATCTCTTTGTGTTTGACTCATTCTTACTCCCACCCACTCTCCTCTCTCTCTCTCTCTCCCCCCCCCTCTCTCTCTCTATTCCGTCTCTCTCCGTCAAATTGTTTTTTTCGCGTCTATCCTCACCACTTCACTGGCTTCCTTCTTGCTGCAAGTCATTTCCTTACATTCTTTTCTTCTTGCCTTTTCTCTTCTTTACCCCCCCCCCCCCACCCCCCGCACCTCTCCCTCCCCCCCCAATCCCTCCACACACATATCCCCTACCCCTTCTCTGCCTCTTTCACCCTTACAAAATGTATGTCTTTCTTTCTCTGGCTTCACGCGATAGTATGTCGATCCATTCTTTATTCGTCTGATTTGTATTGCATTGTATTATATCATATCGTTTTTCATCGTATTACTTTTGATTTGTACTGCATTACATTGTATTGTATCGTATTGTATTGTATTGTATTTATTGTATTGCATTGTATAGCATTGTATTATATCATATCGTTTTTCATTGTATTACTTTTGATTTGTACTGCATTACATTGTATTGTATCGTATTGTATTGTATTGCATTGCATTGCATTGTATTGCATTGAATTATATCATATCGTTTTGTATTGTATTACTTTTTGTCACAACATAATTCTCTTTGTGAAATTCGAGCCTCGCTACCCTTTTTTTTTCTTTGTTCACACAGCAAAATTTTAATGTGCTTGTTTTACATAGTTTTAGTGCAATTGTTCTTTGCCTTTTTTTTTTTTTTTTTTTTGGTTAATGTGTGCTACGTGCATGCTGGTCGTCTCATCCAAATTACTAGCACCCAGACCATCATTCAAAGTATAGTCCTGTTTGTGTATGTGACTTGAACTTGTGGACCCTCACGTCCTAGTCTGGCGCCCTGTGTATTATATATGTATGTATGTATGATAGTCAGTCGTGTCCGACTACGACCATCAGGACAGCAGAGGAGGCAACTGCTGTCTCGACTGTCTGGACTAGAATTTTGATTGTTTGAAAGACACAGACCTTCACAAAAGAATAAGCCGTGAACGAATCCCCAATTGCAATGGAGAAACCATTGATCGTACAGGTGTAACTTTGCTTTTGGCCAAACTGTAAGCATATGATTGGCGCCTTACCACATGGGGCTATCGCTCTCCCCCCCCCTCCCACCCCTCTCTTCCCTGTGGCCCATATCACATACAAACACTCCCTCTCTCTCTCCTCTCCCCCCATCTCTCTCTCTGTGACCCTCCCCACCCCCTCATACCCCCCTCCCCTGCTCCCCCTTTTATGTTAATTTCCCTGTCTCCCATTCATTCAGATCATTGTGTTAATGTATGCAGTCGCACAAAGCATCCTTCACACCCTGGTACCAGCAACCTTTCTCAAGTTCAGAAAAGAACGCGCGCGCGCACACACACACACACACACACACACACACACACACACACACACATATATATATATATATATATATATATATATATATATATATATATATATATAGCACCCATGCACAACCATTAGCACAACCACCACCAAAGTCATCATTCAAAACAGTAAAGAAAATTTTAAAAATGTCTGTTCTCGCCTCACTATGTTCAACCTTTGGTAACCTTGGTTAGCCTATATATGTATATATGGGTTCTGTGAGTAATTAGCTTCCGTGTTGGCAAGAACCGTTCTGTTTGTCTGTGGCTCGGTGTGTTTGTTGACAAAACAGTGTTTAAGTGTTTGATCGCAACCTGTTTTGACGTTGTTTTTATTTTATTCTCCGACTCTCTGTCCCCGTCTTTCTCTGTTTCTCTGTATATATCTGTCTGTCTCTCTCTAGCTTTTCTTGTCTGTCTGCTTATCTGCTTCCCACCCCCCCCACCCCCCACCCCCACGCCGCCCTGCCGACCTCTGTGTGTGTGTGTAAGTGTGTGTGTAAGTGTGTGTGAGTGCGTAAGCGCGTTCGTTGGCGCCCTTGCTTGCCTCTGCAGGTGCGTACGTGTGTCTTCGTTACACTCCTACACGTCCCGTGTTCTCAATTATTTCAGTGTGTGTTGCAGCACCAGGGAGCTGTGGAAGGCACTATATCCACTCAGGTTCCTAAACTAACAACAACAACTTAAAAAAAAACAAACCCTTGCCATGGTCGGTTGTACATCCCGTTTCTTCCTTGCCATATGTACAAAGATTTAAATCGGATACCGTGATAAGATAATTAGCTTTTCGCACCAGCGTGTTCATGTGTCGCGGTTTTCTGTTTACCTGTGGATCCAATATTTGTTGACAAAACAGTGTCGCTGTGCTTGGTCTGTTTGTGTTTTACTTTTGTTGCTTTTTTTTTTTCATTTATTCTCTCTCTCTCTCTCTCTCTCTCCCCACCCCATATGTACCCACACCACTAACGCACTCCGAAAACAGCCCTTTTGACAATGGGTAATATGTCTTAATGCCCCAGTTTGCCTAAGCATTTTTATTTGGTGTGCTATATTCTTCAGGTATTCTGCTACGGGAAAAAATGATTATTTATCCGTGGCCCATCTATTCGTTGATTTATTGACAAAACAGAGGTAACATAATGGCTTTTTTTTTTCTCTTTCTCTGATATTCTCCGTTTCTTCCTCACTTGGTTTATTCGATGGTGCCAGTAACCCCCGTACATTCTCAACGCAGTCTGTCTTTCCTATTAATCGTTGTGTTTCATGGCATACGGTAGGTTTAATCCCATCTACCCATAATGCTCTACGAAGCCCTCTCAGCGTCCCAAACAGCCTGTGTCCAAAGCCAGTGATTATTCCAGGGCTCGGTGCTCGTCTTATCACTTTCATCTGGGTGTAACTGTACCTGTAACTGTAGCATAACAGGGGAGCTTGGTTCCTCGGGTAATTGGTTTCTGGGAATGTGCCAGACTGGCGACAGTGTTTTCTGTTTATCTTTAGCTCATGTAGTTATTGAGAAAACAAAAAGTGTTCGTGGGTTATGGTGTCTTTTGTGTTTCTTCTTTTTGAAAACCAATTTCTTTCTTTGTTTTATTCTCTCAACCCCCTCTCTCCCGCCGCCTCTCTCGTTCCTCACTTTCTCTTGCCCACTCTTCTCTCTTATTTCTCTCTGCTCTTCCCACCCCCTTCCTTTCTATCTGTCCCCCCCCCCCCCTCTCTCTCTTTCTCTCTGTCGATCTCTCTCTTCTCCCATCCTCTCTCTCTCCTTCTCTCTGCGTATATTTCTTCCTTCTTCTCCCTTTGGCTGGCTACCTTCCTCCCTCTCGCGCTGTGCCTACTACACGCCTTCTCTTTTTTTTTCTCTCCTTTTTTTTCTTGGATATAATTGTTTTTGTGTGTGTCCCTCTACCCCACCCCCTTTCTGTCTCCTGGCAAAATATTTCCCTTTCCTCTCGAATCTCTGGTTCCATGCCTCACCCCACCCCCCTCCCTCCACCCCCCAGACTCCACCCAGTCATCCCTTTGTCACGTGCATTTCTTCCCTGTTTCTACAGTCTGTTTGTCTGGATGTCTCTCCCCTTCCCCCACCCCCCAATCTTCTCTTTCTTCTCCCTCAACCTTTCTTTCTTTCTTTTTTTTTTTCTTTGCTCTATCTTTACCATTGCTTGTACCATACCTCTTGCAGAATCAGAATCACTTTGATAATTATCACAGAAAGAGAAAACGCAATTAAGACTGAGAAACTTTCGTCGAATAAATCGGTGCAAATGGATTGTAAACAACGTAGCGTTCTTTACAGCGTGTGAAGCCCCGTGTGAAGCACCATTTGGAAAATCGTTCTGTTCTAATCTCTCAGAAGAGTCGTAAGCGAAAAACAACTATCATACCGATTACACATACTCTGAACCTGGGTCAGATTTCCCCCAACATCGCTCACAACACAGCCAATTATTGACTGTTGTACAATTTGCTCCTTTGTTTACAAGCACAACAACACCATATCTGGCGAGAATATGCAAACGGACTCAATACATAAAGTCGTCGAAATTCAATAAAATAGGAACAAAACTGAGTTGAGAAGATTTTAATGAGAGAGTGGATAATGTTTCACCCACGAAGTGCAGAGAAGGTTAACATAGACTGCAAGTTTGGCCCCTTATCCTTTTCCGTTGGGTTTATGTTGTGTAACGTGATTCACGTGTTTCCACCTTATCATTGTCCTCTTGGTGCGGATTTGGAGTAACCCGAGTCCTCGAGGATTTTCTGCTTCTGGGGGAATTCGCGCTTGGATGTCTGTAGGGTTGGTGTTTTGCTCTTCATCTCTTGGTTCACGTGTTTACTGATAAAATATTGTTAGTGTGTTGAACATGTTTCCCTTCGTCTGATTCATTTGGTCTCTGTGTCTCTGTCTGTTTGTCTGTCGATCATGCCTCTCTCTCTCTCTCTGTCTCTGTCTCCCCTCCTTCTCTCTGTGTCTCTGTCTGTCTGTCTGTCTGTCTCTTCCCATCTGTCCCTCCCTCCCTCCCCACTTTCTTCTCCCTCAGTCTTTCTTTCTCTTTCTTTATCTTTTCCCCCTAGCACATCCCAAACCTCTTCAAGAATCAGAATCAGAATCACTTTCATTATCTCCGTTAGAGAAACCAAATCAAGGGTGATAAACTTTCATCAGGCAATACGGAACATACTCATCACAAACAACAACACTTCTGCGTTCACTCGTATGCACACGAGTGGGCTTTTACGTGTATGACCGTTTTTACCCCGCCATGTAGGCAGCCATACTCCGTTTTCGGGGGTGTGCATGCTGGGTATGTTTTTGTTTCCATAACCCACCGAACGCTGGCATGGATTACAGGATCTTTAACGTGCGAATTTGATCTTCTGCTTGCATATACACAGGAAGGGGGTTCAGGCACTAGCAGGTCTGCACATATGTTGACCTGGGAGATCGTAAAAATCTCCACCCTTTACCCACCAGGCGCCGTCACCGTGATTCGAACCCGGGACCCTCAGATTGACAGTCCAACGCTTTAACCACTCGGCTATTGCGCCCGTCACAAACAACAACACAAACGCGTTCACCACAGCGAGTGAAGAAGCTCCGCATGCCGCACATCTAGAACATTTTTTCTGTTCTAATCTTTCAGGAAGTATCGTAAAGCAAGAATACATGAACACCGATTAACTCACAACCATTACGCCGCTCTCACCATATAGCCAAGTTCCACAGACTGTTAACATCTGTATTTTTTAGCCCTTACCGTGTTCGTCTTGATTTGTTTAGAAACTTGATTCATGTGTTTCCATCTTATCACTGTCCTGTAGGTGTAACTGTAGGGTAACCCGAGTCCTCCAGGATTCGACTCTCTGGGGGAATTCGTGCAGGGCTGTTGGTGAGTTGGTGTTTTTCTCCTCATCTCTTCGCGCACGTGTTTATTGATAAAATAGTGTTAGTGTGCTAAACTTGTTTCCCTGCCTTTCATTTTGTTTTTTCTTTCTGTGTCTCTGTCTGTCTGTCTGTCGTCCTTCCCTCTCCTATATATGTGTGCCTGTACTCTGTCTATCTGTCTCTCTCACTCTCTCTTCTCTTTCTTCTCTCTCATTTTTTTCTCCACTTCTATTCCCCCCCCCCCTCCCCACCTTCCTCCATCTCTCAATTTCCAGTTCATGTTCCATACTCTTACAGAATCAGAATCAAGAGTGGTGTTTTTCTCTTTGTTTCTAAGTTTACGAGTTTGTTGATAAAATAGAGCTGGTGTGTTCAACTTGTTTACCTCCGTTTGAATTGTTTTTCTCTGTGTGTGTCTCTGTCTGTTACGCGCTTCTTCCTCCCCACTCTCTCTCTCTCTCTCTCTGCAATTCTCTCTCCCTCTCCCCCTCTCTCTCCCCCTCCTTCCCTCTCTCTCTCCCTCCTCTCTCTCTCCCTCTCCCCCTCTCCCTCTCCCCCTCTCTCTCCCCCTCCTTCCCTCTCTCTCTCTCTCCCTCTCGCCCCCTCTCTCTCTCCCTCCTTCCCTCTCTCTCTCCCTCTCGCCCCCTCCCTCTCTCCTTTCCTCTCTCTCTCCCTCTCCCCCTCTCTCTCTCCCTCCTCCCTTCTCTCTCTCATTCTCTCCTTCTCTCCCTTCGTTTGTCTGTCTGTCCAGTTCACCCACCATCAGCCCCTGTCTTTTCCTTTTCTTGACTCACTTGTGTAAACAAAGTGAGTCTATGTTTTAACCCGGTGTTCGGTTGTCTCTGTGTGTGTGTGTGTGTGTGTGTGTGTGTGTGTCCGTGGTAAACTTTAACATTGACATTTTCTCTGCAAATACTTTCTCAGTTGACACCAAATTAGGCATAAATACAGGAAAAATTCAGTTCTTTCCAGTCATCTTGTTTCAAACAATATTGCACTTCTGGGATGGGCATAAAAATTTTTTTTAAATGAAGCCTAATTATATGCAAACTGCATTTACTGTTATATTAATATTTTTTATATTTTCTAAACTTGGCAATTTGATCTGATATTCTGACACAACAACAAGAGCAGTCATTATTATCATTTTTTGTTCAAACAGGAACTTCTTTTGCTAAGCATGGAAGTTTTATTTATTTTGCAAACGTTTTGGTGCAGATAGTAAAAAAGGGAAATTACTCTGTAATTAATGCTAGGGGACTTAATTTGCTTTAAACTGATCTTTCTCATCTGAAACATTACATTTTGAAATTATACTCAATATATAAAAAGCTTGATTTTTTTCTTTTTAAAGTGTATCACAAGTGAGTCTTGAAGGCCTTGCCTCTCTTGTTTTTCTTTTTTCATGCTGTTTTGACTTCTTTTTGCTCTCTCCTCCTCCCTCTCTCTCTCTTTTTCTCTGTCCCCTACTGTCTGTGTTTCTTTCTCCCACTCTGTCTTCCTCTCTTTTATCGGTCTAAATTTCTCGCCCTGTCTATATATCTATCTATCTATCCACTTACCTACCTGTATCGGTACCTCTTCATCATTTTCTTTACATCTCTCTCTGTTCTGAGTTTGAGTTTGTGTTCTCTACCTACCTACCTACCTATCTCGGTATCTCCTCATCATTCTCTCTCTCTCTCTCTCTCTCTCTTTCCCTCTCTCTGTTCTGAGTTTGAGTATTCTCTCTCTCTCTCTCTCTCTCTCTCTCTCTCTCTCTATCTATCTATCTATCTACCTATCTATCTATCTCCTTCCCTCCCACCCTCTTTCTGTTGTAACACAAGTCAGCATCACTGGAACTACCTAAGTCATATTAAACACTCTCAACTTCCCTTCTACGGGCTGTGTCAATGAGTGTGTGTGTGTGTGTGTGTGTGTGTGTGTGTGTGTGTGTGTGTGTTTGTGTGTGTGTGTGTGTGTGTGTGTGTTATCACGTGCATCAGTTCGAAACAAGAGTAGAGGTGGCCTTCTCCGCTTGATTACTGGGAATGTGTGTGTTCGGTGGCCATGCTTTCCCTTTATCTGTAGCTTGTAGTTCCATGTGGATGTGGATGAAATAGATTTACTGCGCTTGATCTTTCTTATTCAACCTGTCTGATTTTTGGCATATCTCTCTCTGATATCTCTATGTATCTCTCTGTATCCCTCCCCCCTTTGCTTTCTCTTTCTTGCACCCTGTGCTCCCTCTCTCTTTCTCATACTTATCTACTTTCTTTCTGGCTGATTTTCGTTTCCATCTGCACTCTCCCTATCCACTCTTTATTCTTCCAGCCCCTCTCCTCTTTCATCTGTCTTCCTCTACCTCTCTCCTTCCTCCACCCCTCCAATCTTTCCTTCTCTCTCTCTCTCTCTCTCTCTCTCTCCTCTCTCTCTCTCTCATTGAAGAGACTTCGAATCGTTATTTTGTGAATGTTGTTGTGTATTGTATTAGCTACTTTTGGTTGATTTGTGATGTTGGTTTATCGTGTCAAGTCATTTTCTTTCTTTATTTTCTTGTATGACCCCCTTCAGTAAAGGGCTTTGGCCTTAATTAATCCGAATAAAAGATCGTTATCGTCAAAAGATCGTTATCGTTATCCTCCCCCCCCCCCACTCTCTCTCCTCTCTCTTTCTTCGCCCCCCCCCCTCCATTTCCATTATCTTCCTTACACTCTTACGCAATCTCTGATTCTGTTCTATTCTTTCCTTTCCCCACGTGTTGTAACACAAGTTAGCTTTCATACCACCCATGTGCATCTTTAACTGAAGCCACGCGTCTTCTGAGGCCGTTCTTATCACGGCCGGTTATAGACCCCGTTGGGCTGTGTGTGTGTCTTATCACATGCATCTGTGTGTTACACGGCCAGGCCCGGATTCTTCCCCCCCCCCCCCCTTGATTCCTGGGAATGTGCGTTGTCGGTGGTCATGTTTTCTCTTTATCTGTAATATGTTTGTGGATAAGATCTGCTGTGTTTCATCCTGGTTTTCATTTCCTCTTCTTTGGTTGTTTTTTTTCCTTCTTTTCTTTTCTTTTTTTCTTGTGGTTCTTCTTCTTGTTGGCTTTCTTCTTTCTACCACCCCCGCCCCCTCCGACCCCCACTTCGCGTCTTCCATCCGCTTCTTGTTCACTTTTCTCACTCCCTCTTTTCTTGTTTTTCTTCTTTCCCCCATCCCCTCGTCTCTCTCTCTCTCTCTCTCTCTCTGGGTCCTCTCCTCCTTCCTCTCTTCCGTTTTCTTTCCATTCCCTTCTCTTTCTCCGGTCCGCTTTTCACAACGTTATCCCTTCTTCTCCTTTCTCCTTCTCCACTCTCTCTCTTTCTCTCTCTCTCTCTTCTAAATGTTCGTCCTTCCTCCAACACTTCCTCCATCCATTATTCTTTTCTTGACTCTTCTCACAACACCCTTCCCCCATTTCTATGACTTTTCTCCACCTCCCCCCCCTCCCCCCCACTTCTCGTTTGTCATTTCTTCTCTTTCCCCTGTGCTCCCACGGCCTCCCCCCCCCTCTCTCTCTCTCTCTCTCTCTCTCTCTCATCTCTGTGCCATCTTCCCTACACTCTTTCGTATTCTTGTTGTTGTTGCTTCAAAAAAAAAAAAAAAATCCTATTGTGTGCGTGGAGTAAAATATGGTAATACAAACCAGCTCTGATATCCCGCGTGTGATCCGCTAACCTACTCAGTGTCCGGAACAACCCTTATCGGTAGTGTCCCCAAGTGCCCTGGGTGTTTGCCGTATCACTTCCGTCTGGATGGGACATCATGGGCTTCATCCTGATGGTAACTGGCTTTTGTGTTGGCGGCTCTTCTCTCTTTATCTTTTTGCTGCTGCTGCTGCTGCTGCTGCTAGTTATTAATGACACGGATTCAGTGTGTTGTGATATTCTTCTGCTGCATTGTGGGTTTGTTTTTCATTAACCCTCCTCTCTCTCTCTCTCTCTCTCTCTCTCTCTCTCTGTGCCTCCCCTCTCTTTGTGTCCGTTTCCTGATACTCTCTCGTAGGTCTCTCGCGTAGGTCTCTCTCTTTCCCTCCTCTCTGTATCCTTTTCCTGACACACACACACACACTCTCTCTCTCTCTCTCTCTCTCTCTCTCTCTCTCTCGTGCGCGCGCCCGTAGATGCTCTAACACTGTTCTACCCATGTAATTACAATAATGCCCCCCAAAATTTGCATGAGAAACTCACTCTGCTGAGTACTGCATGGATTATGAATTATGTCTGAATGATAAACTATCTGTGTGACTGTGTGTGTCTGTCTCTGTCTCTATCTCGTTCTCCCTCTCCTTCCCTGTCCACCCGTATTTCCGCCGGGTGTAGTTTTCGACAACCCCCTCTTTCCTGTTATTATTATTATTCCTTTTTTTTTAACCCCGTTACGTCTCGTAACACAAAGCACAGCTCTTATTCAGCCTGTGCCACTAACAACCGACTCAGCTCACTGAGCAGCCTTTATGGGAGCCCCGCATCAGCGTTATGGCCGTGTATGTGTCTGCCTTATCACCTTCATCTGGATGGAACTCGGGGCTGTGTGTGATTCTCTGGCTGACTGGCTCTTGGAGTGCCCTGCTACTACACGTCTTCTCTCTTCATCTGCGGTTCATGGATTTATTGAATCAATGTAGTAGGGGCTTCGTTGTGGCTTGCCATTCTTGTGTTTCTGTCTGTCGTTTTCTGTCTGTCTGTCTGTCTGTCTGTGTGGTTGCCCCCCCTCCCCTCTCTCTCTCTCTCTCTCGCTCGCTCTTTTCATTATTTTACCACCCCTCTCCCAGTCCCTGCCTTTCTTTATATTTCTGTCTCTCCGTCTTTCTCTATCTTTCTATTTCTCTGTCTTTCTCCTTTAATTTTCTCTCCCTGATTCTCCCAGGCTCTCTGTCTGCATCTCTCTCTCTCTCTCTCTCTCTTCTTTCTTCCTTTGTCCCTCCTCTTCCTCCCCACCCACTCTTTTTTTTCTCTTTCTCTTTCATTCTCCACCATTTTTTTCACACACTATCGCGCACTCTGTCTTGTTTTTATTTTGTCCATAAAACGTCCACGTACAAACAAAACCTCACAACACCCAGGTTATCAGCCCCCCCCCATTCACCAAACACCCCGTTCAGCTTTCGAAAAACAACCCTTGTCACAGTCGGCGATAGGGTGTCACCTTGATTCCTCTACTCCCGATTCGCCGCCCATCACTGGACTGAGTAGGTGAATCGGGAAGAGACGAATCGCGTCCTGCTCCGGCGATATAGTCTGCCGACTGCTGCTGATACCTACTAGATTTAACACTCAGTTACTGGTGGGTGAGGGTTCTGAAGTGGGAAGTTAGTAGGGATATGTGCAACGTGGTGGAGAGGCTTGTTATCATCATGTTTGTTCAGTGGGGCTTTTTTGTGGGTTGTTTTTCTTTTCTTTTTTTTTAGGGGGGGGGGGGGGGGGGGGAGTGTATCGTTATTTTCATTTCGTTTAAGTATATCTATCTATCAATCTAGCTCTCTATCTCGATTACACACACACACACACACACATATTATATATATATATATATATATATATATATATATATATATATATATACAGAGAGAGAGACAGACAGAGACAGAGATTTATTGTTCATACAGTCGTTGTGTTTTGTTGTGTTTATTCGTTCTTACCTATTCTTTCTTTCCATCCATCTCTCTTTATTTCTTTCTTACTTTTTCTCTGCCTGTCTGTCTGTCTGTCTGTCTGTCTGTCTGTCTGTCTCTCTCTCTCTCTCTCTCTCTCTCTCACACACACACACACACACACACACACACACACACACACACACACACACCCGCAAACGAATGTGAAGAATCACAGATGGGAGAAAGAAGGGTGTATGTAGTAAGTACCATGACCACCACCAGCAACGGACTCAGCGCTTATTTTTCAAGAGACGAGATAGAGCAGGAGGGACGGGTGGGGTGGGGGGGGGGGGTATAGTATAGGGTCAGACGGGTGGGAACCGATCGGAAACCCCTCACCACCACCCAGCCAGATCAGAAAGCTCTGCCAGCCTGCATGCTGCCTGCATGCACTCTGGGAAACTCGTAGCTCCAGTGCTAAGTGTAGAGTTGTGTGTGGCAGCCGGGGGGGTGGACTCAGGAGCAGCGGCGGGAGAACCCCAACGCAAACAAACACCGGCCTCCCCCAAAGCTCCTTGCCAGGGTGCCGACCCAAAGGCCACCGGGACCATCAGGGCGTTGGAGAGTTTCCATACCTGTACGCGCGCTGAGGGGGCTGGGGAGGGAGATCACAACAATCAACGCTCCCGTGGTGGTGGCGGTGGTTAAAGGCTTCAGCATGTTTCTTCCTCCACCGTCCCGGGCCCGTCTGTGATATCGGGTGGACTGTTTGTTGCACACTTTTATTTTTAGTCCCTTTGTGTTATGGTTAAAGAAAGCAGCGATTGTACTGTACAGTTTTAATTTAGCCCCCCTTGTTTTGCGGTACAAAGGTACAATTTTATTTTAGTCCCTTTGTTACGGTTAAAGAAAGCAGCTTTTGAATTGTACAGTTTTATCTTGGTCCCTTTGTTTTACGGTTAAAGAGAGCGGCTATTGTATTGTACAGTTTTATTTCAGATCCTTTGTGTTGTAGTCATGGAGAGCAGCTAGTGTATTGTACAATGTTTTTGTACTTTGACAAAAGAGGTCTTTGTACTATGAAAGGGGCATTCTTGATTAAGACTACTATGGAAAAAAAACGGGTTCTGGGTGTGTCTTAATGTATTTCTTTAACGTTTAACATGCTGTCATCATGCCTGCTCTGTTCCCAAGAATTCTTTCTTGACTTTTCGCACACTTAAGGTAGCTTCGGGGTTGGTTCATTACACTTTTCATTCATCAGTATGCAGCTTGCTCGATATCGCAACGCAGCGTTGGCTTCAAGTTCTGTGTCCCTTATGGATACGACAGTAGACTAACCTTCACGACACAACATGACACAGAACAGTACGATACAACGCAACGCAATGGAACACAACCTAATACGATATAATCCAATGCAATACATATTCTGCATTGCAATTATATAAATGCGGCGAAATACATGACGAAATGCAAGAACAGCAAAGAAATCACAACATTCCTGCTTTTGCGAAAGCTACTATACATCGTTACTGTTGAATATTTTTCGATCCCAGTTCCATGAGGCGCCTTAGCCGAATCAGTCAGGCGTTGAACTTCAGGAGCCAGTTGCATTGCTCGGACGGAAGAGCCCAGTATGGTCGTAACCCGCTACTAACTGTGTGTGGTATGGAACTGACCAATGGCGTAGTTCGGTCATCGTAGGCATTTAACCACGTGTAACTGTCAAAAAGTTAGAACCAAGCAATGCAACTGGCACCTGATCAGTGTTCACCAGTGATCAGGGTTCGAGGCCCTGTTTCGGCACGCTGCTGTGTCCTTTGGGCATGGCAGGCATTTCATCACTGCACTCAGGAAGGTGAATAGGTACCTGATTTCAGCTGGGGAACGATAGAGTGGCGACAGAAAAAAAAAAACACGAAAAACTGGACCCTCTTCCTCGCTTTCTTTCCTGTTGGATATTTATTCCGAAAAAAAGGTTCTGATTCAGGAAACATGCAAACACACAAGAAACATTGAGAATACACGTAAGGATAAGCAACCGGCGTTTATGAGCGTACTACAAAGAAACAGATTGCGCTGGCTCTTAGTCCTACAGCACTGATGTCTTGTTAGTTT
>NC_134884.1:28401748-28404248 GCF_041734735.1 Babylonia areolata | reverse complement strand
CAGAGAGCACGCAGTTTCGGTTTTCTTCTTCTTTTCTTTTCTGCTCTGGCTGAGGGTTTGGTTTACGGTACACGTGTGCGCGTGAGTGTGAGACTGCGCGGGTAAATATTTGTTGTAAAAGATAACACGTAAGGGAAATGGTTGCAGAGCACAGAAAGAGAGAACAAAAAGAAGGCTGAAGACAATTTGTTTTAGAATGAAAATAATATGGAACAGCTTTGATTTTCTTTTTTCAGGCGATGACGTAGGGAGGTAGGGTTGCGAGGCACGCGAAAAAAAATCTTATTGCTTTACTTATTTTCTTTCTGTCGTTATTTTTCTCCATCCTTCTTGCCTATTAGAGAGCCTGTATGAGACAGATAAGACATAACGTGGTTCATTTCTTCATCTGCCGTTCTTCGTTTGATGTGAACCATTCCGGGAATTTTTTTTTTAATTATCAACGCCGTTCACAATGGTTAACGTAATTAGCCACAACCTTTTCTGTTCTCTTAAACACGAACATAAGGTCAACATTATTTTCTTCTTTTTTTTAAAGCTAATTGCATGACACTGATGGCACTGCATATGCACACATGTTTGGCTCTCTGTAATGCCAGGGTCCAGCCCTACCCTCATAAACAGATATCATGAAACTAGTGTCTCACATATTGTTTGCAATCCCTATAAAGATGTTTCACACATTCATCCTTTACTGTGACTTTTTTTCTCTTATGTCTTGATAAGGTATGTTGTATGTCTGTTGTGAATCAAAATGAACAAGGCTATTTTATGCCAGTTTATCATTTGCAAAAGGACTTTTTAAAACATATATTAAAGTCAATGTCACATTCACTCAAAATATCGAAAGTCGTGCCATTGAAATCCTGAAATCGATACAGGGTGACACACCTCAAAGTGACAGCCCCCGTCTACGTACGTCCGACCTGGGGTGGTGTTCAAGAAACCATCGTACCCGTTTACCTTGCCTCCTGTAGATTTATCTGCAGGTGCACTTTTACCTTCAAGATAGTCTCTTGAATACCACCCCTGTTGGAAATAACTGACTGGTCACTTTTACCTACAGGTAAGATGGTCTCTTGAATACCACCCCTGTTGGAAATAACTGACTGGTCACTTTTACCTACAGGTAAGATGGTCTCTTGAATAAATCATCACCCCTGTTGGAAATAACTGACTGGTCAGCGTTCACCTACAGGTAAGATGGTCTCTTGAATAAATCATCACCACTGTTGGAAATAATGACTGGTCAGCGTTCACCTACAGGTAAGATGGTCTCTTGAATAAATCATCACCCCTGTTGGAAATAACTGACTGTTCAGCTTCAGCTAGAGGTAAGAGTGTCTCTTGAATAAATCATCACCCCTGTTGGAAATAACTGACTGTTCAGCTTCAGCTAGAGGTAAGAGTGTCTCTTGAATAAATCATCACCCCTGTTGGAAATAACTGACTGGTCAGCGTTCACCTACAAGTAAGATGGTCTCTTGAATAAATCATCACCCCTGTTGGAAATAACTGACTGTTCAGCTTCAGCTAGAGGTAAGAGTGTCTCTTGAATAAATCATCACCACTGTTGGAAATAATGACTGGTCAGCGTTCACCTACAGGTAAGATGGTCTCTTGAATAAATCATCACCCCTGTTGGAAATAACTGACTGGTCAGCGTTCAAGCGGGTCAACTAACGGTGAGGCGGTGACCGTCCGGTGTGAACACAAGGAATGAGGGCGTGGCAGTCCAGTGGATAGGAAAGATGGGCGACCGATCCTGAGCCTCACCTTTCCCCCTCCCAGTGACATGAAGCTGTTGAGGACTTTTCTCTTGCAAGGACTATAACTATTACTGAAGACTGTCGCTTTAGGACCTCTTCAATTTTTTGGTATTTATTATTTTAAAATGTTCTGTCTGTATCAAGACTTTCTATGGGATTTCCACTTCCAACGATTATATCTTTAGAAACTATAGCTATGATATTGTGTGTATCCTAATTTCTACTGTATCTGTGTTTATGTATGATTTTCAATTTATGTTCGTACCTTTTTATATACTAATCTCCCCACCCCCCCACCCCCAATGTTCACTGTGACCCCGATACACTTGGTAATAAAGACATATTCTGTTCTATTGTATAATACAAAACTGTTCAATTTTGATAAAATGCTCTCTCACTGTCTTTGTATCTGTCTCTTTGTCTCTGTGTGTGTGTGTGTATGTGTGTGTGTGTGTGTGTGTGTGTGTGTGTGTTTCTCTCTCCCTCTCTACCCCTTCTCTCTCCCCACTTTCTCTCCCCCACGCCCCCCCCCCCCCCCCTCTCTCTCTCTCCCACACACACGATAAAACATTATGTATGACTGACTGCCAACTGAATTGAAGGACGGTGTTCAGCGCCCAATGCCCTCACACATCAGACCATTTTCTGGAATGATTTAGGTCAATTGCTTCACCCGGCACCATCATGGCTGGGCTGTGTGTAGGACCGTGAAATTGTCAGTTCAAAGAGAG
>NC_134884.1:28394248-28399248 GCF_041734735.1 Babylonia areolata | reverse complement strand
GGGAGAGAGAGGGAGAGAGAGGGAGAGAGGAGGAAGGGAGAGGAGGGAGAGAAAGAGAGAGGGAGGGATAGGATAGAGAGAGGGAGAGAGAGAGGGGGGAAATGGAGGGGCGGGGGAGATGGAGAGGGAGGGAGAGAGAGAGGGGGAAGAGAGATAGAGGGAGGGAGATAGAGGAAGAGAGAGGGGGGAGGAGACACACAGAGAGAGAGGAGATAGTGGGGGTGGGGGGAAGGAGATAGAGACTTTGACACTGACAGTTTATTGCCTTTAGCTATTTAATGTCATAAATGCAAGTAATGAGAGAGAGAGAGAGAGAGACGGAGAGAGACGGGACGGACGGACAGACAGATAGACAGACAGGAAGAGATACGCACAGACAAGACACAAGACACAGAGAAAGGAAGACAGAAACAAAAATTGAGACATCAGCAGCAGTAAGTTATATCGACAATCACAATATATCCGATATTTTTTTTTTCAGTGAAATGCAATAAACATCAATAAGCTAATTTATTCTCTCTCTCTCTCCTCTCTCTCTCTCTCTCTCTCTCTCTCTCTCTCTCTCTCAACTGAGTTGTACCATGTTCATGTGAACCCCTTCACGTGGGGCTGAGGCCTATATGTGAATGAACCATTCCGTTCCGTTCCGTTCTCTCTCTCTCTCTCTCTCTCTCTCTCTCACACACACACACACACACACACACACACACACACACACACACAAACACACACACACACACAAACTGTGACTGTGTGCACGCGTCAAATGAACTGTTATCTGAACCAATGACCTGCATATACTAAACTTAAAGTTATACACCTCAGTGATGTGAACGGATACTGAAGGGGAAAAAAAAGTTTGTGAGCAAGTTTCTTGACTTTTTTTTTCTTTTCTTTTTGCTCTGCCTGATATACCTTCTGAGCTGCCTGAGTGAGTGCAATAATACGAACAGGGAGAAGAACCAAGTATAAGAACCACAGGCTTGAAGTTTCTATCTCCTTCTTATTTTAATGGAGCAATTAGCTTCAATTTCAAGGAGCCGGCAACGCTACGTGGGGTAGCCTACCGCACGTCAGAAAAAAAAGAGGGGAGGGGGTGGGGGTGGAGGGGGACGGGTGCAGAAGCGTGGTGTACGCATAAACCCAACGACTCTATCGGCGGCCCTTCAGAGCAAACTTTATTTAATGTATTCTGTTGATGTCTAATTGGTAAGTTAATTTATTTACGGGTTGTTCACAAAAGCTGGTGATTCTAGACTATAAACGAATCGAAATCCTTTTTTTTTTTTCTTTTTTTTCTAATATTTTAGTTTTCATGTCATTTGTTTTAAAAAGGAAATTTTGATTTTAAATAAAGGGTCAGGGTGGGTGTTGGGGGGTGGGGGGTGGGGAGAAATAAAGGAACACAAAGAAAATAAGGAAAGGAAAATATGGGGCAGAAACATGGACACAGAGAGAGAGGGGGGTGAGGAGAAAGAGAGATAGAGGAGACGAGAGAGAGAGAGAGAGACAGCGAGAGAGACAGAGGCAGAGACTGACAGAGAGACTGTGCTGACAGAGAGAGAGACGGAGAGAGACAGAGACAGAGAGAGACAGACAGATAGATATACACAAAGAGAGACAGAGAAGGATGCTGGTAATGTTTATAGTACCGTAAAGTACCCTCCTCCAATTCAGACACAACAATAACAAGTAACTCAGAAAAAAAGAAAACCCATTAAGGTGAGACATATATGCAAAGACAGACAGACAGACAGACAGGCGAACAGGCTGACAAACAATAAGACAAACAAGTTGATGAATAGAAAAAGACAGAAAGAGAGAGAGAGAGACAGGAGGAGGAGGAGGAGGAGTGGAAGAGGCAGAAGGGAGGATGTAAAACAAAGTGTGGGGGTGGGGGTGGGGAGGAGAGAGGAGAAGGGGGAAGCGGGGAGGAATGCAAATGACTTGTGTACTACCAGCATTGCTGGCATCGCTCATGGAGCACAACAACCTCAGCCTCCCTAGCTCCCACGTAAAAGCAGCCATCTGGCAGCTTAATTGCTCTGTCTCTGTCTCCTCCCCACTTCTCTCTTTTGTTTCTTTCTTTGTCTGTCTCTCTTGTACAGTCCCTCTGTTCTGCTTTGAGTCCCTTCCCTGTCTCTTTCTTCCCCGGGCTCCTCTCTCTCTCTCTCTCTCTCTCTCTCTCAATCACTGTCTCTATCCATCTCTCCCACTATCTCTCTCGTCCTCTCTCTCCCTCCCTCTCTTTCCCCTCGTTGCTGTATTTCTTTCTACCTCATCACTTATTCTGTGTACACGCATGCGCACACGCGCATATGTGTATTGCGAGCATGTATGTATGTATGTGTGTATGTGTATGCGCGCATCATGTGTCCATGCATCTCACAGTATCGCATCACAGGCAGGCAAACAGTGTCATCATTATTTAGTATGATAATCAGTCGTGTCCGACTATGACCATCACAACAGCAGAGGAAGCAATTTCTGTCCCGACTATCTGGGCTAGAATTTGATGATAGCGGAGAGTGTCTTGCCCAAGTTACATCTCCACACCCTCTCCGCCATGAGGATTTTAGGATGGTCGGCACTGGGACGGTTCCCAACGGCCAGCTGGCCCCAAAGCCTACAGGACTAAGAGCCAGCTCAATCTTGCTTCCTAGTTTGAGAGTCATAGTCCTTCACAAAAGACTAAGCTGTAAAAAAACATTATGACTTCCCATTACAGTGGATGTTAATAATGGATCGTCCAATCATGATGAATAACGACGACGATATCTTTGATTATGCTGAAATCTATCATTGAAATATATCCTCGAAACGCCTTGAAAAAATAGCGGGAGGGAAAGCGAGGAGGTGGGGGAGGTGGGGGGAGTGGGGGGGGGGAGGGGGGAGTGGAGTCAGCGAAAGAAGACCCAATAAAACGGCAACAACGCGGGGCAAAAGAAAACAAAAATGTTGAAAATGCTTCGGACAATCCATTCAATTTTCTTCTCCGTGACGTTGTAAGAAATTGGAAATCTGGCATTTTTGCTGGTTTGTTTATTTGCTTGTATTTTATGCAAAAATAAAACTGGTTAGGAAAAAAACAGAAAAAGAACAACAACAACATTGATCTCGTGCAGGGTAAGTCCAGAAATCATCACCCGCCATCCGAAGGATCGCGTAGCATTTCAGCCAGCTTGGCTGGGCTCCCATTGGAGAAATTTCAATTGTCATTATCTATACCTTCTTCTGTCTACTTCAGTTCACTTCCGAATCAAAGCATTGCTGTTCACAGTCGACATTTATACTTGAAAATCAATGGTTTAAAACATACTTTAAAAAAAAAAAAAAAACCCACCACAACACTATAACATATGACATGAATTGATGTCTGGAGAAAATATCTGGAACAGACTCTACCGGAGAACGCTTTTATTCTTATTTTGGGGAGTCAAAGACAATCAACCATTTTCTATCTACTGATGGGAAGCTGTACGCAATGCTGTTTAGTCTCCCAAAGCCGACTGTCCTAAAGCCCTCTTGGTCAATAGAGTGGGGAATGTAACTTGGGCAAGACACTCTCCAAAGTGGATTGATGGCCTAGAGGTAACGCGTCCGCCTAGGAAGCGAGAGAATCTGAGCGCACTGGTTCGAATCGCGGCTCACCCACCGATATTTTCTCCCCTTCCACTAGACCTTGAGTGGTGGTCTGGACGCTAGTCATTCGGATGAGACGATAAACCGAGGTCCCTTGTGCAGCATGTACATAGCGCAAGTGAAAGAACCCACGGCAACAAAAGAGTTGTTCCTGGCAAAATTCTGTAAAAAAAAAAAAAAAAATCCACTTCGATAGGGAAAACAAATAAAACTGCACGCAGGAAAAAAAAAAAAAAAAGGGGGGGGGGGGCGCTGTAGTATAGCGACACGCTCTCCCTGGGGAGAGCAGCCCGAATTTCACACAGAGAAATCTGTTGTGATAAAAAGAAATACAAATACAAGTACAAATTTATATAACCAAATTCTAGCCCATCAAGTCGGGGCAGCACTCTCCTCTCCTCTTCTGTTGTTCTGATGGTCATAGCTGGCCGGATACGACTGTGAATCAAAACAGTGTCCGAGACATCTCAACATGAAGCAAGACCATGGTGTTGAATGAGTGGATCGCTAAATGATCTCCGTATCTTGCATAAATATATCTGCCAAGAGAACAGAACCTTCACACCACATCTCTCCCAAGCAGCCGACAATGTGTGTTTCAGAAGGACCAGCACAGCACAGACAGCAAACAGCTGTGCAGCAGTAAATTATTGATGGGCTGAACGATTGACTGCGGAAGGTGCGTTGAAGCGACAGTATCTTCAGTATCCGTTCAACACTCTTCTTGAACTTCAATTGTAAATAATATGACTGGAAACATATTGCTATTTCCATAGTCTATCCCCGTATCCCTCCTTTCTCCTCGTGTTTTTGTTTCTTCAAAGCTCATGTCTGAAGAGAACAATTCAATGGACAGACAACTGACGCTGCTTTCCGTTCTAGTTACGAACGCTCTTTTTACTGTCAGTGTCGGTAATAGTATCATCTTTCTTGCTGAACGCTAAGTCGACACGGCCGGCAAATTCTTCCCCCTTCACTGTCGACAACAAGGTAATTGCCGGGAAATATAACGAACACCAATTAATAATTACATCTACCCCATCAGCTAAAGTGAAGCGATGTCCCTGGAAATTTAGTCGGCTCAGCTTCCTTGACGACTGATGTGTGCCCCTTCGAATATCTTCGACGTTCGTTCTGGAAATGCCAGATAGCATGGGTTATTATGAATCGATGTGTATGGGCAAAAACGAAAACAAAAATTCATCAAAAGTCGACTCATCGTGACACAGTGAAGACATACGTGGACACGCGTCGCATAATGTGGCGATATATCATATAAAACAACAGGTTTTGAAAATGTAAACACATTTTTGTTTTACCCATCAACTACAGTTATCATCGCAAATTTAATGTTAAAT
>NC_134884.1:28381748-28389248 GCF_041734735.1 Babylonia areolata | reverse complement strand
CTGCCTGCCTGCCTGTCTGTCTCTCTCTACGTCTGTCTGTCTTTTGGGTCAGAAAGCCAGTCTGTCTGTCCCTGTCACCGTTGTTTGTGTGTGTGTGTGTGTGTGTGTGTGTGTGTGTGTGTGTTGTTGTTGTTGTTGTTTTTCTCCTGAATCTCCCCTCCCCTCTCACACTCTCTGAGAAACTTTCTCTTGTCTCTCTTGTGTTTTGTCTGTGCCTATATGTCTCTATAATATGACCGTGAATGACTCTCTTTGTGTGTCTGTCTGTGCGTCTGTCTATAATTATGTCTCTCTCGTCTTCTTCACAATCACATCCCGAACCATCTCTCTCCTCCATCTGTCTAGGACAATGACTAAGTGTAATATGTACAACAGAAGTAAGCAAACAAAGCAACGTATAAAAACAACACGTATAACACAGATCTAAGTGATTGATTAAAGGAATACATAAACAAAAAAAAAGCAAAAACAAATTTAAATGAATAAATAAACAGATATTCGAAATAAACACACACACACACACACACACACACACACACACACACAGAGAGAGAGAGAGAGAGAGAGAGAGAGAGAGAGAAGAACCAGCCAAAGAGCCAGTACTACGATATTATCCATCTACTGCTCCCTTTATTATTGCGCGGCCAGTATCCCTCTTCACTGCATGCTACACACAGTATCAGTATCAGTATCAGTAGCTCAAGGAGGCGTCACTGCGTTCGGTCAAATCCATATACGGTACACCATATCTGCCAAGCAGATATGCCTGACCAGCAGCGCAACCCAACGCGCTTAGTCAAACCTTGAGAAAGAAAAATAAATAAATAAATAAATATTTTTTTGTAAACAATAAAAAAAAAATATAAATAAATAAAAATAAAAATAAAAATAAATATTAATAATAATAATAATGAAAAAAAATAAAGTAAATTTTTTTTTAAGTATTAAAAAAATAATAATAAAAATAAAAATAATAATAAAATAATAATAATAATAAATAATACAATAAAATTAAATAATAAATAAATAAACTGCTACATAATATAATAATAGTTCAGTTTCAGTAATAATAATAATAATAATTGATACTTATATAGCACACTATCCAGAAATCTGCTCTAGGTGCTTTACAAAAACAAAACATTACACCAATGTTACATACACACACAACATACAACCAGAGAAAGAATGCTACTATTATTATGAAGGCTGGCTACGGTCTCTGTACTGCTTTACAACAACGACACACAATGTTCAGGACTGTGATGCCAGCCAGAAGGCAGGACCAGAAATGACGTGAAATCCGTCAGCTGTCACTTTCCCCTCTGTGTGTGTGTGTGTGTGTGTGCGTGTGTGTGTGTGTGTGCGTGTGTGTGTGTGTGTTGTGGGGGCGATGCGGGGCGATGCGGGGTGGGGCGGGGAGGGGGAAGGAGGACAACAGCTGGTTGAAAATCATGTTCCCACACCCCACACAGTCCTATCCGGCACATCATCGCATCAAGTTTCAAATTCTCCCCCAGTCGGCTTATCAGTCTGTCTGTTGGTTTGGTCCGACTGTTCGTCCGTCCGTTCTTCTGGGTCTGTGTGTGTGTGTGTGTGTGTGTGTGTGTGTGTGTGTGTGTGTTTCTCTGTGAAGGAAATGCCTCCTATCCTCGCTTCATGTTTCAAATACCGTGTGCAACTTATTTGCTTGCATATATATATATATATATATATATATATATATATATATATATATATATATATATATGTCAGTCTGTCCATTTGTGTGTGTGTGTGTGTGTGTGTGTGTGTGTGTGTGTGTGTGTGTGTGTGTGTGTGTGTGTGTGAGAGAGAGAGAGAGAGAGAGAGAGAGAGAGAGACAGAGAGACAGAGAGAAGGAAATGCCTTCTATTCTCGCTTCAAGTTTCAAACACCGTGTGCAGCTTATCTGTCTGCTTGTATATCTGTGTCAGTCTGTGCGTGTGTGTGTGCGTACGTGTGTGCGTACGTGTGTGTGTGTGTGTGTGTGTGTGCGTACGTGCGTATGCGTATGTGTTTGTGTGTCTGAAGGCTTCTCTTTTTTGGGGGGATGGTTGGGGGGGTGGGGGACTGGCGGGTTGGGGGGTGGTTATATGTATGTTTTGATCAGTGTGGTAGTCGACTGGGCTATTAGTGACAGAATGAAGGAAGAAAAATAAAGAACGAAAGAAAGAAATGTAAAATAGTAATAATAATGAGAAGAGAAATAAAGAGAATTGAATAAAAAGCAAGAGAGAGGTTAGAAGAAAAGAAGAAGAAAAAAACCCAACAAGATGGAACAGAAGAATGGAAAGAAAGGAACAACGAAAGAACGAAAAAAAAAAAAAAATCAAACGATTCCTTAGAAAGAAAGAAAGTCAGAAACTAAGAAGGGACGAAATGATAAAGAAACAAAAAGAGAAAGAAAAACACACACACAAAAGAAAGAAAAAGGCGAAATTTAAAAAAAAAAAGAAAAGACAGAAAAGACAGACGCAAGGATAGATGAAGGAAAAAGGACGACAGAAAGAGAAAGAAAGGAAAAAAGAAATACAGAAAAACAAGGAAAAGGAAAGCAAGAAAGAAGATAAAAGATGGAAAGGAAGAATGTAAAAAAAAAGAAGAAAACATAGCGAAAGAAAAAGTACAGAAAAAAAAGAGAGGAAAAAAACTTCTTTTTTTTTAAAAAAAGGGGGAAAATTACGAACGAACCCAGGAAACATGGAATGGATGAAAGAAAAGAAGTGAAAAAGAAAGAAAGAAAGAAAGAAAGAAAGAAAATGCAAAAGAGAAATCCGAAAAACAACACACACAAAAGTTCAGAAAGACAGACAGACACGCCCAGCTGCCCAGTTCCATCCATTCCCAGAACTGTCAACGTATCATTGAAAGTGAAGGCAGCTATGTCAGCCACCCACATCTCAAAGGTGTGTGTGCGTGTGTGTGAGCGTGTTCGTGCGTCCGTGTGTGTGTGTGTGTGTGCGTGTGTGTATGTGTGTGTACGTGGCACACGCGCGCATGTATGTGTGTGTGTGTCTGTGTGTTTAAGTGTATATATGTGCATGTGCGTGCATGCATATGTGCGTTCGTGTCTGCGTGCGTGTGTTGTTTGTGTGTTTGTGCGCGCGCGCGTGTATGTATTTATGTGTGCATGCATGAATGCATATGCATACGCGTGCATGCGTGTATGTGTTCGTGTGTGTGTGCGCGCGTGTGTGCGTGCACTCGCGCATGTATGTGTGTGTGTTTATGTGTGTGAGCATGTATCCGTATGGAAGTGCGTGCATGTTTTCGTGCGTGTGCACGCGCGCGCGTGTGTGTGTGTTTATATATATATATATATATATATATATATATATATATATATATATATATATATTATGTGTGTGTGTCTGTGTGTGTGTGTGTGTGTGTGTGTGTGTGTGTGTGTCTGTTATGAAAGAGTGACCACACAGTGATGCTGAAATGTTCACACACACACACACACACACACACACACACACACACACACGTCCTATTGTACCCGACAGTCCCATTACACGGAACTTCCAAGTCTTTGAAGTGTCCGCTCGTGTCTCTTGTTTCTGGTCTGGCGCTATCTAGGCGTCCCGCTGTCTCCTGTCAGCCTCTGTACCACTCTAAAGGGTCCTTTTCCATGCGTGTGTGAGGTTTTCCCTCCAGGGAGGGGTCCGGCTTGGCCGGCTCTCGTACGCGCAAAGATTGTGAGATTAAATATCTGGAATCCCTGGACACCCAACTTTTTTCACGGTTGTACTTCCACAGACCGCAGCGATGTCGTTTTTAGTTTTAGTTCTGGTGGTGTCAGTATGGTGGTGGATAGACCCCGCTCGATCTCTCTGTCTGTCTGTCTGTCTGTCTGTCTGTCTGTCTCTCTCTCTCTCTCTCTCTCTCTCTCTCTCACACACACACACACACACACACACACACACACACACACATACATACACACACCACATCTCCCTTTCTCCTCCCTCAAACCCCCGTTTCCACACACACACACGCACACACACACACGCACACACACACACACACACACACACACACACACACACGCACGCACGCACGCACACACACACACACACACACACACACACACACGCACGCACACACACACACACACACACACACACACACACACACACGTTTTAAACACACGTTTTGTCAGCTGCTTCTTGATGTGTTCGTTCCATGGGTTGGTTCTACTTTTGTAGGTCTCTTAGTCTCTCCAAACAGAGAGAGTGTGATGGAACGGGAGGATAGGAGGACAGAGACGGGGAAACAGCCAGAGGAGGGAGAGAGAGACTATAGAGAGAGCGACAGACAAAGAGACAGACAGAGACTGAGAGACAGACACAGAGAGAGAGAGACTGAGAGAGTGCGACAGACAGAGAGACAGACAGACAGACAGAGAGAGACTATAGAGAGTGCGACAGAGAGACAGACAGAGAGAGAGAGAGACTGAGAGAGTGCGACAGACAGAGAGACAGACACAGAGAGAGAGAGGGACTGAGAGAGTGCGACAGACAGAGAGACAGACAGAGACAGACTGAGAGAGAGAGAGAGAGAGACTGTGAGAGATCGACGGACAGAGACAGACTGAGAGAGAGAGGGACTGAGAGAGTGCGACAGACAGAGAGACAGACAGACAGAGAGAGAGACTATAGAGAGTGCGACAGAGAGACAGACAGAGAGAGAGAGAGAGAGAGACAGAGAGAGAGAGAGAGACAGAGAGACAGACAGACAGACAGACAAACAAACAGAAACAGAGAGAGGCACAGAGAGAGTATTTCATCATCTGATTCATAACCATGATTTGCCAACGTCTAACCCTATCCACTCCGTCTACCTCTCTACGTTCTCCCCCTTCTCTTCTTCCTCTCTCTCTCTCTCTCTCTCTCTCTGTGTGTGTGTGTGTGTGACATACACACACACACACACACACACACAGAGACACTCACACACACACACCTTCTCCCTCGAAATACACCAAAAAAAAAAAGATGCTAAAAACACATCCCGCATGACTTACAGGGACAGAGAAGAAGCGAGGGAGGCCCTCTCCCAGGTGATGTGGCTAAGTCCACTGGAGATTACAAAATGGCTCGTGTTGCAGGCAAATCCCGCAACATCTGGGGGAGGCTGACAGATTCAGGATTTGGGGGTGGGGGGCGAAGAAAGAGAGAAGAGCTGGGAATAAGTAACTCAACCCCCCCACCCTCCCTAACCCCCTCCACCTACCAACCCCTCATACTCACCCAACCATCCGGCTTTACCACCTCACCCCCTACAACACCCCCCCAAAAAAAACCTGTCCCACTCCTACCACCCCCCCCCCCCCAAACCGTCTCAACAGACCCTAACCCTCATCCCCCTCCCTCCCCTCCATACCCCACTCCTCCTTGGGGCTCTCTTGGTTGGAACCGGGAAGGGAGGGGAAGAGGAACAGGCAATGAGGGGCCCGGAGGACAAGAGGGGGTAAAGCTCTTGAGTCTATTGCCTTTTCCGCCCCAATCCCATCCGCGAAACGAAGGAACCAGGTTCTTCTTTTCACCCCCCCCCCCCTCTCTCTCTCTCTCTCTCTCTCTCTCTCTTGATGCAACTGCAGTCAGTGAGAATGGAGGAAAGTTTTATTGCACGTACAGAGTTAGAAAGGTTTCCTAAGAAAAAGGAGGAAACGAAAAGACACACACACACACACACACACACACACACACACACACACACACACACACAAATAAATAATTATTTTAAAAAAAACACAAAAAAACCTCCTGCCATGTCTACGATTGCAAGTCAGAAAAAAAGGATCTAGAACGAAGACGAAAACTTCCGATTGAACCGCCTGCAATCTCTCTCTCTCTCTCTCTCTCTCTCTCTCTCTCTCTCTCTCTCTCTCTCCCAGGGCTGACATAATGGAAATATTGGGTGGAATAAGGAGGAAATAAAAGTCTTCAGGGGGGCTGGAAGCCAGTGTCCATTCAGGCTGCCAGAGGCAGATGATTTAGACGCGAACGAGGGAGAAGCCCCACAATCACTCCACTTTATCTCTCCGTGACCAGTATTGCATATCAGGCATGCGGGGAACAAATACATCTTAGGTGATCTGTACACGCAGACTTAGTTCTTTCTTTTTTTCTTTTTTTTTTTTACTCTGTGTGTGTGTGTGTGTGTGTGTGTGTGTGTGTGTGTGTGTGTGTGTGTGTGTGTGTGTGTGTGTGTGCGTGCTTGTTTGTTTGTTTGTTGTTGTTTTTTGTGGTGGGGGATTGGGGGATGTAAGGGGGGGGGGGACTGGGGTATATCACATCCAGGATAACCACTTCTCTCTGGCCACACAGCCAAAGATCACTCTCAGCAATATTTCTGGCAAACGCAGCAGCAGGGTTTCTGAGAACAGAACCCAGACATCGCAGCTTGATACTGAATAATCCACGGTGGTTTAACTGTTATGACTGGTGTTTGTCTCTTTTTTTTTCTTTTTTTTCTTTTTTTTATCGAATTTATTGTTCTTGTGGTTGTTGTTATTATGGGGTGTTCGTTTTTCAACACCACCACTTCCTTATGAAAAGTGATATAGTGAAACACGAAACAAAACACGATACAATACACAAAAGCATAACACAGCGCAATAAATTGCAAGACAATGAAAATACACGGCGACAAGTGTGCAAGAGGCTTTAGCTTCACAGCCAGTTTTCCAACAACTCATTTCGATATGCCAGACTTTACCGCCTCACTTTCTGAACCACTGACAGGAGGAAAAGGGGTTGGGGACACTAGAGGCAGAGGAGAGAGGGAAGTGGGCATAAAGGAACGCGTGTGTGTGTAGTATGTTTGTATCGCGCCACGTTGTCCTCTGTGGTATCATTCCTGTTTTGCCTTACATGTGGAGAGAACGTGTCGTGTCGTGTCGTGTCGCATCGCATCGCATCGTATCGCATCTTATCGAATTGTGTCGTATCGTATCGCATCGCATCGCATCGCATCTTATCGAATTGTGTCGTATCGTATCGTATCGTATCGTATCGTATCGTATCGTATCGTATCGTATCGCATTGTATTGTCTCGTATCGCATCGCATTGTATCGCATCGCATCGCATCGCATCGTATCGTATAGTATCGTATCGCATTGTATCGTATCGCATTGTATCGTATCGCATCGTATTGTATTGTATTGTATTGTATTGTATTGCGTTGCGTTGCGTTGCGCTGGGCAGACTGCATCATGTAATAAAGATTTATGCTGTCGTATTGTATTCAAAAGGACGAGTCAAAAATTACATTGCTTTGTGTTGTTGTGTTGTTGTGTTGTGCTGTGTTATGTTGTTCCATCACATCGTGTCGTCTACATCGTATGGCATCGTGCTGTATAATACCGTATAGTAGTTATTGCATTGTATCGTGTCGCATCGTATTGTAGTGCGGTGCGGTGCGGTGTATCGTATTGCACTGTATTTTTTATTGTATGAAACCACACAGTG
>NC_134884.1:28371748-28374248 GCF_041734735.1 Babylonia areolata | reverse complement strand
TCTATCTGTCTGTCTCTCTCTCTCAATATATATCGCTGTGTCTATCTGTCTCTCGCTGTGTCTGTCTGTCTGTCTCTTTATCTCTCAGTCAAATCTGCAGCGAGCGTGTTTCATTGCCTGTCAGTGCCTGCCCGCCCTCCCAACAAGCCTGTTTGAAAATTTCCCTTCACTGGTGACTCAACTCAACAACGTCGTCTTGTTTTAAAGTCGCGCGGCTTAAAGCCGAGGCAATTTCGCCCAATCTTCGTCTGGCTTGTGTGTGTGTGTGTGTGTGTGTGTGTGTGTGTGTGTGTGTGTGTGTGTGTGTGTGTGTGTGTGTGTGTGTGTGTTTGTTTTTTTGCAAACTTCGCGAAATCATGGCATGAAGTCTGAAAAACAGAAGCATGTGTGTTGCTTCCACAATAACAGGCGCCAATCATTACAGTTTTGTACGCTGAGGGGATTCGGCGTATGGCATTTTAAGCCGGGGGTGTGTTTTACCATATGTGTTCCCATAGGGTGCGGGCCTGGAAAGGAAGAGGAGAAAGAGAGAAGAGAAAGAGGAGGGTAGGGAGGAGGTGTGTGTGTGTGGAGGGGGGGAGCGGGGGGGGGGGGCGTTTGCAGAGACAGAAACAGGGACAGAAAGAGAGAAAGAGACACAAAGAGAGAGCCGGAGACAGAGAGGGAAAGCGGGGAGGTTAAGAGAGAGAGGGGGGGGGGGAGAGAAAGAGAGACAGACAGACAGAGAGATGAAGGCAAAAGGAGGAAGGATGAGAGAGCAAAGGAGATTGGTCGGTGGTAAGAGGGAATGAATACGGAAAGAGACATAAAGAGAGAGTCCGAGATAGAGACACAGTCAGAGAGGGAAGGCGGAAGGTAAAGAGAGATAGTGAGAGTGAGACAGACAGACAGACAGCTTGAGAGAGAGACAGAGAGATGAAGGCAAAACGAAGAAGGGTGAGAGAAGAAGGGAGAAAGGTCGATGGATTGAAAGAATGAATACACAAAGAGACACAAACAGAGAGTCCGAGATAGAGACACAGAATCGGAGAGGGAAGGCGGGAGGTAAAGAGAGACAGACAGAGAGACAGACAGACAGAGAGACAGAGAGATGAAGGCAAAAGGGAGGAACGGGATGAGGGAGGAACGGGATGAGAGAGGTCGGTGGAAAGAAGGAATGAAATACGCAAATATATTTATTCAGCTTTAAGGTCAAGGACCTCTCGCCGACGGGAGGCCGGTAACGCATTCAGCGAATAACAGATCAAACGGAGTTACGGTTGTTTTTTTCCACACATTATAATATATGATCACAAAGACAGAAACGAAACACAGTCACAGAGAAGCAAACGATGTCCATGCTGTGACCTCACCGCGCTTACGTTTTTCGGTGCTTTATGTATACCTGCTTATATAGAAAGTCAACAAAGAGTACTCTGGTTTTGAACACATGTATGTAAACTGGCAAAGCGGAAGGTAAAGAGAGTCGGGGTTGTTGGGTAGGGGGTGGGGGGTGGGGGGGAAAGAGAGCTGCTACACAGCCGCACACACCCACCAACACACACACACACCCAGCCCCCCCCCCCCCCCCCCCCCAAACACACACACATACACGCACGATAGAGAGAGAGGGGGGAGAAAGAGAGAGAGAAAGAGAGAGAGAGGGAGATACAAACACAGAGAGAAAGAGAGAAGAGAGAGAGAGAGAGCGAGAGAGAGAAAACAAGTTCAAACAAGTTCTGCTCATGTCATCAAAAGAAAGTCTTTTAAAGATGACAACGAGACCCGAGACAAGAGGAGATAGGTAGATTGGCATGCACACAAAGAGAGGAGCGCAATGTTTGGCAGCTTGTCTAAACACAGACTGGGAATACAAACACATGACACACACGTGTGTTCAACAAACGTTCTTCCCCCCCCAGAACAACTGAAGAAAAGTCAGAAGCTGCCAAACTATGTATGAGTAATTGCCAACTCAACGAGGAAAGAAAATTAGTCGCCGCTTTTGACGATTGAAAACACACACACACACACACACACACACACACACACACACACACATGAGCAAATAAACAAATACAGAGATGTAAACATGCACACTCACATGCTCACGCACACACACGCACGCACGCACACTCACACACACACACACACACACACACACACACACACACACACAAACACAGCGAGAGAGAAAGAGAGAGAGACAGACAGAGACAGAAAGACAGAGAGACAGCACAACACAGTATTTCCCCCTCACAAAAACAAAAATGGGGGTTGAGAGAGAGGGGTGGGGGGGAGGGAGGGGGCGTGCACGCAAAAAAAAAAAAAAAAGTTTTATGTCAAGACCTTAAAAGTCAGTCAGTTTATGGGACGGGGGCGCTGGATGAGACAGAGAGCGCCTCTCCAGAGCATGCTCGCTCACAGTTCCCAAACCAACGCAACAACTACTGCTGCTAATAATAGCTGACTTAGTAGACAACACCGCGTGTATACTTTATCAGAACATGCACTAATGAAC
>NC_134884.1:28361748-28364248 GCF_041734735.1 Babylonia areolata | reverse complement strand
AGAGAGAGAGATGGGAGAGAGAGAGAGAGGAGGAGGAGGGAGGTAAAGAGAGACAGACAGAAACATGGAGAAGCAGAGGGACGGACAGAGATCGAGACATAAACAGACACACACACACACACACACACACACACACACACACACACACACACACACACACACACACACACACACACACACACACACACACAGCATAAAGAGAGAGATGGACACAGTGCCAGTTTATCCGACCAGTTGCAAAATGTCACATTACCCAACGAGACACGCTGATCTGGCTGCTGTGTGAGGTCAAAGGTCCCCGGCTGGCTGTCGGCATTCAATACATATTCAGAATTCATTGCACCACACCTCTCTCTCTCTCTCTCCCCCTGAACCAACAATGCACTTGCCTCACCCTTGTTTATCGGTCAGTTTGTCTGTCCGTCCGTCTGTCGGTCTGTCTGTCCGCCCGTCCGTCCGTCTCTGCTTTGTGTCTGTCTCTGTCTCTCTTTGTGTCTCTGTCTCTGTCTTTCTCTCACTGTTTTTGTCTCTGTCTCTCTCCGTCTCTGTGCTTCTCCCTGTTTCTGTCTGTCTTTCTTTCTTTAGCCCCCTCCTCCTTCCCTCTCTCTGTCCCATCTCCCTCTCTCTGTGTCCCATCTCGCTCTCTCTCTCTCCCATCTCGCTCTCTCTCTCCCTCTCTGTCTCTGTCTGTCTGTCTGTCTCTCTCTCTCCCATCTCGCTCTCTCTCTCTCCCTCCCATCTCTCTCTCTCCCTCTCTGTCTGTCTGTCTGTCTCTCTTCCTCTCTCCCATCTCTCTCTCTCTCCCTCTCTGTCTGTCTGTCTCTCTCCCTCTCTCCCATCTCGCTCTCCCTCAAGGACAGATTGGAAGAACAGGCCATGCCTATCATCTTAATCCTTGAGTAAAAAATGTTTTCAGTTCTGCTGCTTAGCTGTTCTTCTTTTCTCTACGCACCTCCATGCGTTGTGTTGTGTTGCGTCGCATCATGTCGTGTCGTGTCGTGTCGTGTCGTGTCGTGGTATGGTGTGGTGTCCTGTCTAGTTGTTTTGTGTTATGCATGTTCTGTGACGTACAAGGGCTATGTAGTGTGTGTGTGTGTGTGTGTGTGTGTGTGTGTGTGTGTGTGTGTGTGTGTGTGTGTGTGTGTGTGTGGTGTATGGATGTGTGCGTGCGCGCACGCGTGCGTACGTGTGTGTGTGTGTGTGTGTGTGTGTGATGTCTATAGTAATTATATACAATCTTTTATTTGTATTTCAAAGTTACAGTGTCATAATGCTTCTCTCTTTTTTTTTTCTTTCTTCTTCTTTTTTTTTTTTTTTTTTTTTTTTTTGTTGCTGTCTCTTTTCTCTTACAGTATCACACACCTACCTTCACACATGCTTTCAAAACGCACGAGGACACCCACCCGCCTCCCGCCTTCTCATGATTCAAAATCTTCCCGGCAAGCTCCGACCAGCTGACTACAGTATGATAAAATCATCGGGGCGAGAGACTGCTTGGATGAGTAATAGTAGAAGGTGAAGGAGAATGTTTGTTTGGAAGGAGGTAGGGAGTGGGGGGTAGGGAAAGAGAAAGAGGGGTGGGGGTGTGTTCCATTTCCACAAGAGGACAAAGAAAAGAGCTTTAAAAAAAAAAAGGAAAGAAACAAAAATATGATGTAGTTCTGAGAGGCGACCGACAAGAAGGATAACTCCTTACGCCATCTGTTTTGCGCATATGTGTATGCACGGTGAAAAGCCGTTTTCTTTTAAATTAGAGAACTTCAGAGTTAGCTGCAAGGGGGGAGGTGTGGGGGGAAGTGAGGGGGGGATGGAGTTGAAGGACGAGGGAGGTGGTGGTGGTGGTGGTGGTGGTGGTGGTAGGAGGAGGAGGAGGAGGGAGGAAGGGATACGGTGGCTGAGAGAGAGAGAAAGAGAGGGGGAGAGAGTGAGGGGGGGGGGGAAGAGGGAAAAAAAAAAAGGTCAGCAGATTTTAAAGGCTGTCTCTGTCTGTGTCTTTCTCTCACCCTTTCTCTCTCTTCCTTTCCCTTTCTTAAAGAAAACTTGTACAAGAGGAAAAAAAAAAAAAAATAAAAAGGAGTTTGGAAGTGTTAGGCTTATTATGATGCATTTTAAGTGCCTCTCTCTATCCGACAGAGAGGATGAAATTCGTTTCCATTTTCTGTGAGGAAATGCATTCTTGAAAGTAGTACAACACACGCAGTAAAAAGGTCTCAACATTCTTGTCTTCAAAAACAATGAAAGTACTGTTAATAATTTTGTTCGTAATATCCTTCGAAAGATTTTTTTTTTTTTTTTTAATGGAGAACGGTACAATATGTTGTTATTATGATGATTTGAACGTGCTTTACACACACACACACACACACACACACACACACACACACACACACACACACATATATATATATGTCTCTCTCTCTCTCTCTCTCTCTCTCTCTCTCTCTATATATATATATATATATATATATATATATATATATATATTCAATTTTGAAATATA
>NC_134884.1:28344248-28346748 GCF_041734735.1 Babylonia areolata | reverse complement strand
AACTTTAGTATGCCTAGCATTTCAGAATATAACAGAAAGAATAATCCCAGCAAAATACCATCGACAATCATGTTATAAAATACAGTATCTTTTTTTGTATCGAGCTTTCAAAGGGATTAGTTAATGGTTTCACAGAACAGTATCCGTTTTCATTTATACATTTTCACAAGGTCAACTTATATTTGAAAATGTTCATTTAGTCACATATAACCTTTTATTTGGGGCGATGACCATGATATAAATAAACGGATTCGTTTCATCTGTGTGTGTGTGTGTGTGTGTGTGTGTGTGTGTGTGTGTGTTTATAATATGTATGTATGTATGTATGTGTGTGTGTGTGTGTGTGTGTGTGTGTGTGTGTGTGTGTGTTTATATGTATGTATGTATGTATGTATGTATGTTTGTGTATGTGTGTGTGTGTGTGTTTATATGTATGTATGTATTGTGTGTGTGTGTGTGTGTGTGTGTGTGTGTGTGTGTGTGTGTGTGTCTATTTATCTGTCTCTCTTCCCTTCATCTTTCTCTCCTCCTCAGTCTTTAGCCGCCACCACAACTCTCTCCCCCTGTACCCCCCCATCTCTCCCCCCCAACCCCCACCTCCCTCTCATTTCCAAACTTTGGCTGAAGGGCATGGTTATGTTCTGGCACATAAATATTGATACGTATGTTCATAGTGTCAATCAACAATTCGCTGCCATTAATCAGCTGTCACGATCAGTTGTGTGGTTTTTTTCTGGACAGAGCTGAAGACATGCTGAGTTGGAAAATTCCCAGAAGTCACAGAACACGCATGTGTGTGTGTGTGTGTGTGTGTGTGTGTGTGTGTGTGTGGTGTGTGTGCTCGGGCTTGGGCTGGGAGGGGGGAGGGAGGGGAAGGGGGAGAGGAGGGCTTGTGGTAAGGGGTGGGGGTGGGTGGGGGGGGGGCTTTCTTTTTTATGTAAATAGTTGTTTCGTCGTCTGCATTGCTGTAAACGCTCGGGGCTTTTGTAAACACTGGATCAGGCGTATATGTTTCTTTGCCTTCTTTTTTTTTTTTTTTCTTTCGTTCTTTCTTTCTTAGTCTCTCTGTCTCTGTCTCTGCTTCCCTCTCTCTCTCTCTCTCTGTCTCTCTCTTTCCCCTATATCTTTCATTCTTTTCTTTTCTTTTTCTTTCTTTCGTTCGTTCGTTCGTTCGTTCTTTCTTTCTTTCTTTCTATCTGCATTCCTTCCCCAGCTCCTTTTTCTCATCTTTCACTTCCTTCTCCACCTCATCGTCCTCCCCTTTCTCCTTTTACTTCGGTTTTTTTTGTTTTGTTTTGTTTTGTTTTTTTTTGTCTTATTGTTGTTGTTTTTTCCCTAAACATCACCATCACCATTATCATTTTCATCATCTTTCACTTTGGTCATTGTCTTTAACTCCCCCTCCCCCAACCCCTTCCTTTTTCCTGATTAATTTACATTTGTTATATAACATCATGCTAACTAGAATGAAAACGCATTGGAGGGCAGAAGATGATGACTCTCTCTCTCTCTCTCTCTCTCTCTCTATCTATCTAGCTAGCTAGCTAGCTAGCTATCCCTGTCTCCCTCTCTCTCTCTCTATCCCTCTCTCTCTCTCTCTATCTATCCCTGTCTCTCTCTCTCTCTATCTATCCCTGTCTCTCTATCTATCTATCTCTCTCTCTCTCTCTCTCTCTCTCTCTCTCCCTGTCTCCCTCTCTCTCTCAATAACTCTCTCCTTTACCCTCCCCCTCCCCCCACACACATACCACATACAGACACATGCGTGAACCCATTTCTTTCAACAGTGCCAGAGAGACAGACAGACGGACGGACAGACAGAGAGAGACAGAAAGAGTGAGAGACAGAGTGAGAGAAAGGAAACAGAGAGAGGGGGAGAAAGAGATAAACAGACAGTGAGATATCGTGGGAGGGAAGGAGAGAGAGAGAGAGAGACTGACAGACAGAGACATGGACAGACAGACAGATGGAGAGACAAAGAGACAGAAACAAACGCTGACAGACAGACAGACAGACAGATAGTGAGACAAAGACAGAGACAGAAACAAAGACAAAAACTGACAGACAGACAGAGACAGGCAGATAGAGAGACAAAGACAGAGACAGAAACAAAGACAAAAACAGACAGACAGATAGAGAGACAAAGACAGAGACAGAAACAAAGACAAAAACAGACAGACAGACAGAATGACAGAGAAGGGTGGGGGGGCGGTGACGCCAGCAAGAGAGACAGGAGAAAGGATATTAATTTCCTCTAAACAAGAGTCAAAAGCACAGAACGGGGGGAGACGGGACGGGGGACGGGGTGGTGGTTGGAAGGGCAGGAAGGAGGGGGATGGGGGGTAGGGGGGGGGGAGTAGTAGGCAGGGTGGGGGGGGAGGAGAGTTAGGGCTGGAAGCGGAAATCTAATTAGTCCTCTCTCTGGAACGGGATGGGGGTGTTCGGAGGGGGGGGGACGGGGTGACGGGGGAAGGGGGGGGGGACGGGCGGGGGTAAGGGG
>NC_134884.1:28331748-28339248 GCF_041734735.1 Babylonia areolata | reverse complement strand
CATGTCTTTGCTGTAGATATTAAAAAAGGGAAAATAATTTGTAATTAATGCTAGGGGGGTTAATTTGCTTTAAGCTGATCTTTCTCATCTTAAACATTACATTCTGAAATTATACTCAATGCATAAAAAGCTTGTGTGTTTTACTCTCAGTGTACAGGGCTTTCACTATGCTCATTCACCCAAGTGGTCTTTTTCGGAAAATACTATAATCAATACTACGAGTGGACTTTATATAGATCTATTGGCTGAGCCCTGAAGGTCATGGGCAAAAATCAATTGCGTACACATATTTATACATATTCAAAGCGCGTGCTCATATTCCTCGCAAACGCGAAGATCGCCATTTTGTTTCAAGTTGTTGACCTGCCCGTTCAATCCTATATTTAATTGACAACACACGATAACATGTGATGGAAAGTTGGAGAAGGAGACTGTTAAATATTTATTTGCTTATATATCTATTCACCTCCGTTTGGGGTGGGGGGTAAAATTCTGTTGTCAGGTGAAGGTCATTATATGTCGGTGTCGAAGGACTCTGCCTCCAATAATCCGGCCCAGGCGGTGATGGTGTCGGGGCTGCTGTCGAGATCTAACAATTACTGCCTGTCTCTGTGGTACGTCATCCCTTCCACAACCTCTGGGAGGGTCCTCGTCAGCAGACAGGTGGGTCCGATGGTTCAAATCTTTGCATGTGTGTGTGTGTGTGTGTGTGTGTGTGTGTGTTAACACCAAAGCCTGGCACATTGAGTCAACAGGAGACAGGCAGAAAGAGACAGAACGTGAGTGCGAGTAGGAGAGCGAGACCGAGACAGAGACAAGTGAAGCAAAGGGGAGAGAGAGAGGATGATAAGCGCAGACACACACAGGCACTCAGACAGACAGACAGACACACACACACACACACACACACACACACATAGAGGCAGACACGCATACACGCACACAAACACACACACACACGCGCGCGCGCGCGCGCGCGCACATTAATATGACCGACCAACCAACCAACCAACTTACACACACACACACACACACGTACACACATACTCATAACACACACACACACATACACAGGTACACACACATTCAAACAATACATTATGCATCAGTTTGTGTCGGGTAACGTATTTGTAATCATTCCTTTAAATTCTTGCAGGAGAAACTGTCCTTACAAGTCACACGAGAAAATATTAATGCCGGTAGTTTTATCTCCGCTTCCACAGCTTGGATTTAACCTCAAACATGTCAAGGTTCACCTAGTACTAAGAGGAACATTAGTCCAGCCTCAGGCTAAATCAAATTCAGAATAAAAAATAAATCAGTTATTGATAAATTACAGTCCTTTGAAAAGTAAGAACACTAACCATGTCATTGGCTGGATGTTTACGAGGAGAACAACAAAATACGACCGCCTCTTTTTTCTTCTTCTTTTTTTTTTTAACAAATGTCTGTCATCATGTTTGTTTTCAGGAAGTCACACCGAAAATGAAGAAGTGACTTTGCAAAATGAGCACAGGTTTGATACTCTGATAATGTAAAAGATACTCAAACATTTCCCACGAAACGATACGAAAAAAAGAAGACGATAATGACAAAAGATGAGAAAAAATTGTAAAGAAGTTTGTTTTTTTCTTTAATTAAAAACAAACGAAAGGCATCGTATTTATTTGGACCCAACTCTTTTCCAAAACATATAAAACCTGTTCAGTCATGACAGAGACTGTCATAGGGAAATACAGGCCTGCAAAACTTTTCAAAATAAGTAAAAGTTTACAGTCAGACTATTTTGGCTCGACAAATATTCAAAACTATATGAGTAGTAACAGTCAGGCGAGGGGGTTAAAGCAAACTGTGAGCCCGTAAAAACTGTCCAACAGACATAAACACCGAGTCTATCAGATAACAGCCAGGATCTCTAATCCACAGCTCTCCACGTTCAGCATGGTAGCTCAGAGGGTCAGATGTCTCCGAACCGGCAGATGCTCTGTTGTCTTTACAGAGGCTCTGTTACGGCGTATGAGACAGTTAGGCTGACCATAAGCCCCACACCTACAGGCTTCGTCAGGGCATAGAGATCGTCACGGCTCAGAGCTGACACACCTGGTGTGTGTTATGACTGTGGAAGCAGTCTTCAAGAGCTTTGTTTCGAATATCATAGAATTTCGTATCATTATTTTTGATTTCCACCAAAACACCATCAGCAGCAACAGGTGGGATTGATTAAAGGTAGATTCTACAACAGGTGGGATGGATTAAAGGTAGATTCTACAACAGGTGGGATGGATTAAAGGTAGATTCTACAACAGGTGGGGTGGAATGGATTAAATGTAGATTCCACAACAGGTGGGATGGATTAAAGGTAGATTCTGTGACGCGGCATAGTGTACAAGGTGCACTGATTTTAGTAGCACTAAAAACAAAATGAATTAATGCGATGCGATAGAATCAGCTGAGATTGTTTCGCAAGGTTATGTCCATAAACAATTCTGTATACTCCCTTACCCAGTTAAGGAATGAAAAGAAGAAAAAAACCTGTCCAACGCCGCTCCTGTCAACAGTGGGGTAACAAAAAATTCAATCAAGTTTGCTAAAAAGAATATTCATTTTACCAAATCAAACAACTAGGGAAAAACATAGAACGTGGACCCTGCAGGAAAAGAATTCAGACGAACGAAGACTTTTGCTGTTGTTGTTGTGGTTGTTTTGGTTTTTTGTTGGTTTTTTTTTGTTTGTTTGTTTGTTGTTGTTTTTTTGGTTTTTTGTTGTTGTTTTTTGTTGTTGTTGTTGTTGTTTTGTTGTTGTTTTTTTTTTTGGGGGGGGGTTAAAGATTGCCTGGCATAATTAACCTTCGACATGAAATCAGGATGATTTTATATCAATACCGAAAAAAAAAAATCAGACAGACGGAATAAAAGAAAACGGAAATAATGTTCCTCCTGCACCTTGCATAGAATCTTTAAGAAAACAAAGCGCTGTTATTTTTGATAGATTCCCTGGTCAGCCTACAGTTTGATCTTATGGATTTGATTAGTTATTGTTGTGGTGATGTCGAGATGCACCATCCACTTCAAAATCTCTGAAATATAAAACCGTGGTAGATTTGGAAGTGCTGTTTGAAAATCCCAAAATTTGACATAACTGTTTCAACTCTCGTGTTTTACGAAAAACGAATGTTATGCCCATACAGCCCACGACCAAACTGATGCAACCTGTATTGTTTGCGATGAAAACCGCCATTACCTTAAATAACAAACACAAATCAAGCTAGCATTTCTTACCTCGGACTTTAGAAAACAGACCTCATTGCAGACGACACAACCGTTTCTGAAGTTCTAACCGGGGGAAACGAAAGAGTGACAGTACATCTTCTTCTTCTCTTCTTCTTCTGCGTTCGTGGGCTGCAACTCCCACGTTCACTCGCATGTACACGAGTGGGCTTTTACGTGCATGACCGTTTTTACCCCGCCATGTAGGCAGCCATACTCCGCTTTCGGGGGTGACAGTACATCAATTCTTTGTTTTCAACGTCATAAAGTCCATGCAGTTCTTCACCTTGATCTTTATATGACTGTTGACGGGCATCCACATAATTCTGGCTTAAAATGTCAATTGGTGAAAAGGACAGTGGAAACACACACACACACACACACACACACACACACACACACACGGAGAGAAATGAATGAACAAAGAAACAAAAAAGGCTCATTATGTAGGTCTTACAACCGTCTCTGAGGCTGTCAACGCAAAAACAACTGCTCACCACTGCAAAACCATGACCACGTCAGTGAACAAGTGCTCACCTCACTGTCACAGTACTGCGAGGAAAGCGGCTGTCAGTCCGAGCTGTTTTGTTGTTGTTGTTTTACAACCCCACGCTTTCTCTTACACACTTCCTCTCAGAGCTGAGCCTTTGTATCTCCATATTTCTCCTCTCCTTCCGTCTCTCACTTGTTGCCTGTTTCAGATCAATACACCATTAGCAATCCACTGCCTTTTTTCTTGAAATCAGTGAGACATAGAAGCTGAGGGAACATAGAGCTGACCCCGTGACAGGTCCACTCCTTTCCGTGTGGTGTGCTTGACTGTGTGTGTCACTATATGTGTGGCATCGTCGTGTTTACTGCATATGAATTTTCTAAAGTGGATACTTAATTAACTGGAATGAACATAAAAGAAAAATGAATCGAAGGGTTTCTTTCAGTTTCGGTCAGCCTGTTGTCAGACTGGTTTGTGCAGATCTATACATGTCGCAGTGTGCCTGAGGTTATGTCAACCTTCCGGTCGAATGAAAAGAATTTCTTAAATAATCGAGATATGTCAAGAAAGCATTATTTGAATGGTGTTATTACCTCAAATACATTTATATTTCATTGCGCTAAAAAGACCCATAGCATTAGATGTTAGATTTGGTCGACTAGTGACGTCAGATGTGGCGTAGCGTTGGGGATAAGACTTTTCTTGTTTCTTTTTCTTCTTCTTTCAATAACACGACCAACATCGACTTGCCGATGACTGTAGTGGTTCATGCATGCTGGGTATTTTCGTGTCTCCATAACCCACCGAACACTGACATGTGTTACAGGATCTTTAACGTGTGTATTTGATCTTCTGCGTGCGTATACACACGAAGGGGGTTCAGGCACTAACAGGTCTGCATATATGTTGACCTGGGAGATCGTAAAAATATCTACCCTTTACCCACCTTGCACCGTTACCGTGATTCGAACCCGGGACCCTCAGATTGAAAGTCCAACGCTTAAACCATTCGGCTGTTGCGCCGGTCTGAACAGGTCATCCTTGGTTTAATCCCCGTAGCAGGCCTGATGTTTGTTGTTTCTTTTTTATTTTTTTTTTTTTTTTTATGATACCAAGCTTATCAATACAAGACCAATTCAGTTTAACGATTTTTGTACCCCCCCTCCCTTCCCCCTCCCCACCCTCATATGATTCCTTTACTGGATCCAGCGTGTCACAAGTGCGTCTTGAAGGCCTTCCCTCTCTTGTTTTCTTTTTTCTTTTTTTTTTTTTTTTTTTACTCTAAAATCACAGATTTCTTTCTGTGAAAGTGAGGAACAAGTTAGTTAGTCTTCACTTTGTGTGTGTGTGTGTGTGTGTGTGTGTGTGTGTGTGCCACATATCTGTCCCTCTTTGTCTTTGTCTGTCTCTGTACGCTTGGTTTCTATTTTCTTTGTTCAGTTGTCAATTTGTAAAATTCTGTTTCTACAGATTTTTTTTCCCAAGGACAGTTTTTCTTGTCCTCTTCAACGGCCAATTTTTTTGTGTGCAGCGAACTACGTTCATGCTGCACACGGTACCTCGGTTTTTCATCGTCTGTTTCCAAACACTAGCTCCCAGACCATCACTCAAGGTCTGGTAATGAGAAGAGGGATTGGGGGGGGGGGGGGGGGGAGGTAGGTTGAATGAGAAAGTGAATGGGGGATGTGTGGGAGGAGTAAGAGGGAAAATAAAACGAAAAAAAAAAACCATGCGTGATTCAAACCTGTAATGTTCTCTGCTTCCAAGGTGGGCCAGTTAGTTATTTATGCTGACTAAGCCCCGGCCATCTCCCCCTGACATCTGGGTTTTTCTTTTGTCTTTAGTTCCTGCGTGTCCTCTGTAACCTAGGGGTGAGCGGGGACCACGGGCCCTGAGTTCTGTAAACAGTAAACAAGGCGGTAACACTGGCTCATAAACACCACAACAGGCACACCGGTGCACCCTCAGTGCAAGTGCAGCGTTGCCCTTTTGTCACACACACACACACACACACACACACACACATACACAGTGCACCATTCACACAGGTAAATAAAAGATAAAGAACACACGCAGGAACCTTTTCCTGTCTCTGTCTTTGTTTCTCTGTCTCTCTCTGTCTCTGTGTGTCTCTGTCTCTGTTTCTCTGTCTCTCTCTGTCTCTTCTCTGTCTCTCTGTGTCTCTGTCTCTCTCTATGTTGCAGCTGTACTCTGTCACCAGTTTACATAACTTCTTTTATTCCTATTTTTACGTACCTCCGACCCCCTTCCCTTCCCTCGAAAATGGCATGTGTATATAATTATCGATATGATTTATTCGGTCTGTCTGACTGTATAAGATAAGATAAGAAGAACTTTATTATCTCATCAAGAGAAATTACATCAGGTGCGGCAAAACAAAACGTTGACAATTACTCAACACAAAACATTAAACATGACTTAATTAAAAAGAATCAATAACATATAAGACATTCATATAAAAAGTATTGTATATATTCACTTTATCATAATGTTGTAATTAATCATCATCGTAAACATATTGCAATGCACCAAGATTAACATTGCTTGTATCATACTGCCCATAAATTAAGATAAGATAAATTAAGATAGTATAAATTAAAATAAGGTATCAATAAACAATGAGGGCAGGAGATCAAATGATTAACAAATAGTAAAGAGAGGTAACTCTCTCCATAAACAAGGTGCACAACTTCTCGTCAATGCTGCTTATGCTACCGATTCAGCTAGCACATAGGTAAATAATAGATACATTAGAACAAACCCAGACACTTCCTCAAAAAAGGTTTGTTCCACTGTACCTTTTATTTACCTATGTGCTAGCTGAATCGGTAGCATAAGCAACATTGACGAGAAGTTGTGTACCTTGTTTATGGAGAAAGTTACCACTCTTTACTATTTGTTAACGCAAGGGACCAACTGGACTGGAATGGCCAGAACAGCCCAGAATAGAGTGCGATGGCGAGGGGTCGTCTATGGCCTGTGCTCCACCGGGAGCGATGGGCATAAGTAAGTAAGTAAGTAAGTACTATTTGTTAACATGAGGTATGTTTGGCACTGACCACTGTGGAAGCCCATATTTTCAAAACCAGCCGAGCTCAACTATGACGAACTGACAGCATCTGACTTGCTTCTAAGTTAGTTTCTTTGTATGTCAGGAATGGACCCGTGAAGAAACCAGGGAATTACAACTCCCGGAAGTCTCAAAACGGTTCAGCCGTGGTTTGCTCCGTGGAAACAACCATCCGTTTATTTACGAAGTGTTAACTGATTATGGGGTCATTTTTTTTTATGTTGGCGCTTTTTTTGTTTCTTTAATTACATAAACCCGTTTGCTTTGATTTGTGTGTGTGTTGGGGGGGGGGGGGGAGAGAGATAGAGGGAGAGGGGCAGTGGTGGAGGGGGTCGATTTTTAAATTTCTTAGGGTAAGTAATCATTGCAGCTTGGACTTACACCATACCACCTTCTTGCCCTTTGGCCTGAACTGATATCTGTTTTGGGGGCAAGCGTTACCCTTACTCCCCCCCCCAACCCCCTACCTCTCCTACCCTCCCCGTCCCCTCACCCCCACCTTCTCCCACGTCCCGCTTCCTTCCCTTTCCACGCCTTACATCCTTTTCCGAACTACCAGTTCCTTTAATCACAAACTCAAAGGCAACATTTTAGTAGGTTTCTGTCCCCCTTGTTAGATAAGTATGCCCGACTTTGCCATTTCATCACAG
>NC_134884.1:28289248-28316748 GCF_041734735.1 Babylonia areolata | reverse complement strand
TCTGATTTTGATATCCACTAACTGCGCCACGTGCAAAGGCTTCCCCCCCTAACAACAAACACCTGTCCACAAAGCCCTCAGCTGTGTGCATAAACACACATAGATACTTTGCGTGTGGCCTCTGTCTGTCTTGCAAAATGATGGATAGCACCTGCATGATTGTGTTCGTTCACACCTTTACGATGGAACAGCATCTGTGACGGCTGAACGAACAGCCCAGCTTCTGGAACGGCAGTCTCTGTTGCAGACCTCGGCTTTAGAACATAGATGAAGCTGTTGTATCGACAGCAGCCTGTGCCTCACCCCGCCACCTTTTTTTTCTCCTGCACCAGCTGTGTGATCCCTTCATCCTCGGCCCGCTTCTTTCTGCCTTTGACAGTGTGTCTCAGCGAGCATGGTCCTTGGGTATGTTCTCCCACGTGGAGTGATGGCCTAGAGGTAACGCGTCCGCCTAGGAAGCGAGAGAATCTGAGCGCGCTGGTTCGAATCACGACTCAGCCGCCGATATTTCCTCCCCCTCCACTAGACCTTGAGTGGTGGTCTGGACGCTAGTCATTCGGATGAGACGATAAACCGAGGTCCCGTGTGTTAGCATGCACTTAGCGCACGTAAAAGAACCCACGGCAACAAAAGGGTTGTCCTTGGGAAAATTCTGTAGACAAATCCACTTTGGCAGGAAAGACAAATAAAACTGCACGCAGAAAAAGATACCAAAAAAATGGGTAGCGCTGTAGTGTAGCCACGCGCTCTACATGGGGAGAGCATCCCCAGTTTCACACAGAGAAATCTGTTGTGACAAAAAGAAATACAAATACCAATACAAATACATGTGTAGGTGATATGTATAGTTTTGTTCATTCCTTTAAAACAATGATTTATATCAAAGAGCTGCATGCCGTTACATTGTCCCACGGGTTGTGCTACAAATCACTGATTTGAAACGAATTGTTTCACTTGGCGTTTTATTCATTTTGTCTCCATTCAGTGAGTGCTGACTGGAGTCTTTGAGAGGTTCTGTAAAGTAGTAGGATGTGTAATGGCCTGCCTACATGAAATTCAAAAATTAGGTGTTAGCGTGTACAAGACATACTGGTCATTGGACAGAAAACAATATCAAAATCAAAGTGTTTTCAACTTCGTGACATTCACACCTTAGATTCCACAAACAAAATCCAGGTACCTGAGCGAAGTACGAAAATCTCTGTATATATATATATATGATAGTCAGTCGTGTCCGCCTATGACCATCAGAACAGCAAAGGAGGCAACTGCTGTTCCGACTATTTGGGCCAGAATTTGATTATAGTGGAGAGTGTCTTGCCCAAGTACATCCCCACTCTCTCGGCCAAGAGGGTTTTAGGACAGTCGCCGTTGGGATGGTTCCAAAGGCCAACTACCCCACAAGGCTGCAGCACTAAGAGCCAGTGCAATTTTGCCTCCTAGTTTGAGAGTCATAGTCCTTCACAAAATCCTAAGCTGTAAATGGTTTCCCATTGCATGGATAATACAGCTCTCACTTTGCTGTTGGCCCAAATGTAAACTTATGCCAATCTGTGATATAAGCCGAGTGTTTGGCCGAGGCTCTGTAAAATCATGTCTTGAAGTAAAATAGAACAGGTTCAACGCTTTCCACAAACTACTGTTGGTTGATGAGAACAGTTTGCGATGCTCCCTGATGCACTCAGATCGTTCGTGTTCGGTTCAGAATCAATGCACTATGTCATCACTACTGTACCAGACAGTTCCAGCTCCTTTTCCATCACTATGACTTTCTGGGACTTTGAGTTCTGCAGCTGCTCATGGCGACAGGCCAGAAATGTCGCTTCTGCCTTGAAGAGAAATTCTCTCTTTCTCTGTCTTTTTGTTTCTTTCCCTGCTTGTCTGGCTGTTTGTCAGGGTTCTCTCTCTCTCTCTCTCTCTGTGTGTGTGTGTGTGTGTGTGTGTGTGTGTGTGTGTGTGTGTGTGTTCTACTTCTTCTTGACTTCTTTCTTTCTTTCTTTCTCTCTCTCTTTCTTTATTGCTCGTTTCTCTTACAGACAAGAGGTTGAAGCTAGTGGTAATAGAGCTACTATAGCCTGAGGACTTTCGCATGGTAAAAGAAACTGTACACAACGATCGACCCATTGTTAAGGTGGTGGGCTTTTACTACAAGATATCGGCCGTTAGCATAGCGCTTTACGGGATATTGTTGACGTGTAAGACGTTCCTGCTCACCCCACCCCCCTCAATCTCCTTCGAGAAGCTGGACAAAGACGGCAACAAGGAAGATTAAAAATATATATTGTATTCAACAAGCTGCAAAGAATAGGAACAGGCTCACGAGAATAGATGGAATCGATATGTCCCCTCTCTCTGCCACTGAGTCCACACAGAGAGGGGAACCCTGAGGGATGCTGACTTGATCATTTTTCCCCCCCCCCCCCCTTTTCTTGTCGTGGTCTGCATACATGGCGTCATGGGTCCAAATGGCGAAAGAGCACACTCTGTTGGCAACGCTGTGTGAATGTGCTTAGATTTCATCTCACATTGTGTACTATGTATTTGTATTTGTATGTGCATTTCTTTTTATCACAACAGATTTCTCTGTGTGAAACTCGGACTGCTCTCCCCAGGGAGAGCGTGTCGCTACGCTACAGCTCCACCCATTTTTTTTTTTTGGGTATTTTTTCCAGCGTGCAGTTTTATTTGTTTTTCCTATCGAAGTGGAAATTTTCTACAGAATTTTGCCAGGGACAACCCTTTTGTTGCCGTGGGTTCTTTTACGTGCGCTAAGTGCATGCTAGCACACGGGACCTCGGTTTATCGTCTCATCCGAATGACTAGCGTCCAGACCACCACTCAAGGTCTAGTGGAGGGGGAGAAAATATCGGCGGCTGAGCCGTGATTCGAAACAGCGCGATCAGATTCTCTCGCTTCCTAGGCGGACGCGTTACCTCTAGGCCATCACTCCACTATGTGTCACAAACCCGCGTATACGGACGTGACCAACTAAAAACCGTCCAAACACAGACAGAACCTTTACATACAAACAACTGTGCACATATGTAACACATGTGCAGAAGCACGTGGAAAGAAGTGGCGAGAGAGGAGAGGGGGGGTGGGGGTGGGGAGCTGGGGGAAACAAATAGAGAAGGAGAGGGAGAGAGAGAGAGAAGGGGGGGGGCAGGAGGGGTGTGGGGGCGGGGGGGGGGGGGGGGGGGGATAAAAGGAGATGAGAACGTGAGGCATGGTCAGGCCTACACTGTGAGATGCTCTGATTACTTTCTTACTGACTACCAGCTCCTGATTGCGTCTGTCATGCCCCAAGTGCTGTGAGCAGGGCACATTGTTCACGTATTCATGAATGCCATCAAATCTTCCCCTCTGTCTGTCTGTCGGTCTGTCGGTCTCTCTTTGTCTCTGTCTGTCTCTCTATCTCTCTCTCTCTCTGTCTCTCTCTGTCTCTCTGTCTCTCTCTTTACCCACCCTTTTTCTCTCACACACAAACATATTTGCTACGTCTGTCTGTCTCTCTCTGTTTCTCTCTCACTTACTCACTGGCAAAGAGAGGGCGAAAGAGACTAGAGCGAGAGAGAGAGAGAGGGAAAGACAGAGACAGAGACAGGTAGGCAGGCAGACGGGCGGACGGGCACATATTTAGAGACATAGATAGATACAGGAATAAAGAGAGAGAGACAGACAGACAGACAGAGAGAGACACAAAGAGACAGAGAGACAGATACAGAAAAAGAGACAAGAGAAAGGGGGAAAAAAAACGAAACAAAAAAAAAGACGGAAGAAGGAATAATACACTCCAGCACAAGAGCATTGAATGGAACAAGAGTCGTACAGGGAAAAAATAATAAAAGGCAAATAATATACAATGAAGGGGACCCATGAAACTAACCCATCAAATCCACACCTCTCTTCATTCTGTGCAGCCTTCTTCTGCTGCACACACACACACACACACACACACACACACACACACACACACACACACACACACACACACTACGTGACCATCCTCAAGCCCCCCCCCTCCCTCCCGCACGCCCCTCAATCCTCAACTAGTTTCCCCTCAATCTCCTGAGAGAAGATGGACACTGGATGGAAATCGATCAACATTCCTCCCCTGTTTGTCAGTGGTCCGTATTTCAGGCAGTCTACATAGATGCTGGCTGCATGGACATTGTTCATCTTCTTTTCTCTTCCTTCCTTCCTTCCTTTATTGTATTGCCCTGGGGTCCCGGAGAGTGAAAGAGCAATGGGATTGGCCAGTTGTGTCCGTGCGAATGCGATGCGTCTGGAATGTTATATGGCTGGTGTTGTGTTGATGATTCGCATACATCATTCATATATGCTTTTTCATTACATGCCTGCACATTCACACACGTGCACATTCACACACACGCACATCACACACACACACACACACACACATACATACATACATACATACATACATACACATATCACATCACATTCATACACACGCGCGCGTCACATTCTCTCTCTCCCTCACACATACACCCACACATGCACGCAACACACACACACCACACACACACACACACACACACACACACACACACACACACACACACACATCACATCACATCACATTCACACACGCGCGCGTGTCACATTTTCTCTTTCCCTAAAACATACACCCACATATGCACGCAACACACACACACACACACACACACACACACACACACACACGCACGCGCACGCACGCACGCACGCGCGCACACACACACACACACACACACACACACAAACGTCAATACCAGATCTCCGCATTGCCCCCAGACGTGACAAAAGTCAAGAATTGCGCTTGCCCGTGTTTGTGTGTGTGGGTGAGTGAGAGAAAGAGGGGGACAGAGAGGGGACAGAGTGACACAGACAGACAGACTGACTGACTGACAGATGGAAAGAGGTTGCGTTCATCTTTTTCGAGAGATTGGGACATGAGATAATGCTTGCGTGCGTCGCGTGCGTGCGTGCGTGTGCGTGTGTGTGTGGGGGGGGGAGGGGACCAGAGAAGTATCCACGGGACACAAATGCCAGCATCACCTCCGCCAGCACTGCCATTGACAGACTTTCTGAACAGTCATCTTCTGCAGAGATTCCAGTCTTCAGAACGTGGGGTGGTAGGGTGAAGATGCAAGGAAGTGCCAGCTTCTTTTTTGCTCTTTCGTTTGTTTTTTTGTTGTTGTTGTTGTTTGGTTGGTTTGTTTGTATTCGTTCAGCTTTGGCCGTCCGCTTATTCAGTTTATTTATTTTATTTTATTTTATTTTATTTATCTATTTATTTTCTCAAGGCCTGACTAAGCGCGTTGGGTTACGCTGCCGGTCGGGCATCTGCTGTGGTATAGCGTATATGGATTTGGCCGAACGCAGTAACGCCTCCTTGAGCTACTGATACTGATACTGATACTTATTCAGTGGTGACAATATGTAAAAATGCTATAAGATACAGTCTGCCATACTGACTGACCGACAGACAGGCAAACAGAATGGTGTGTGGATAGATGGGTGAACTGGTAGATAGGCAGAAAGGCAAAGAGACGAACAGATAGAAGATAGATAGATAGATAGATAGGCATACTCTTCTGTCTATTCTGACCTGATGTTTCTGGCCAAGATGTGACTCCGGGATATATTATGAAGAGAAGCGCAAAAGACAGCTTTGTCACAAAGTCCAAAACCTGTGGATCTCCATATCGGCATTGGCAACATCCTCAGCCATCAGATAAATATCCCAGTGATGCTGCACACCCCTTTCATCCAGGTGTGGACTTGTCCGCACATCAGTAATAATAATAATGGACATTTGTTGAGCGCTTTCCTCCCTTATCAGTATCAGTAGCTCAAGGAGGCGTCACTGCGTTCGGTCAAATCCATATACGCTACACCACATCTGCCAAGCAGATGCCTGACCAGCAGCGTAACCCAACGCGCTTAGTCAGGCCTTGAGAAAAAAAAAAGCGCTTTACAATAAACATGTGTTTTCAGACCAGTTTTGAAAGATTGAAATGAAGGAGAGTGGCGAAGATCGTGAGGTAAACTGTTCCAGACATATGGAGCTGAATAAGAAAAGGAAGAATCACCGAAGGATCGCGTTTTAACACGGGGAGCAAGTAGCCGCCGTTAATCGGAAGATGATCTGAGTTGTCGACGGGGTGTGTAGGTTTGAATCAATCCTCTCAGATACTGAGGAGCAGCACCCAAAATGGAGTTGAAGGTGAGAATTGCAACTTTGTACTGAATGCAGACAGAAATTGGTAACCAGTGGAGAGAACGCAGAAGATGAGTGATATTGTCAGTCTATTTGGTTCTAAAGATTAATCTTGCTCCTGCGTTTTGAACTTTCTGGAGTTTTTGTATAAAGTATCTAGGACAACCAATGAGGAATGAGTTGCAGTAATCTAGTCTGGACAAGACAAGAGAGCACACCAGAGTTTGTGTTGCTTGAGTAGTAAGGAGATGTCGGATGGAACTGATCTTTCGAATTTGAAAGTATGCAGCCTTGCAAAGATTGTTTACGTGTTTCTTCATTGTGAGGTTTGAATCAAACGTCACACCCATCAGTGTTAGTTCTTACTAAAGGAACCAAGACCTTGTGTAGTCATTAAGACAATATATTAAGGCATACACAACAGCACTTAGACGCTTAACACATATCGATTCCCAGATACCTGGTACTTGATAACCAGGATCAAGCAACACTCCCGAAGAGCCTCTTGAAACAGAGAAATCAGTTGTCGCTAGTTGCGCGGTTTACATAATAATATAGACCTTACATTTGGAGAGAACAAAAACGGTCTAAAGTTGTTCTCTCCGAGAACTTGTAATGCCCACTCCCTCCCCCACCCACCCACGCCTTCATCTTTCTACCCTGTCTCCCATGCCGCCAATCAGTCTTTAGGTATGTGAGGCCAACAGAATCGCTGCAGCAGAGCAACGGAGACAGGCCAGGAAAAGCAGTGCCAGCAAGTCCCTGACAGCCGCCACCATCCCCTGTCCACACTGCGTCAGAACCTTCCGGGCGCGGATTGGCCTGACCAGTCATCTGCGCACCCACAGAGCCCAACCCACCCACCCCCAGGATGACTAGATGGTCCTCGTCGATTCCGACGGACGAACCACACAGGTTAGGCTTAAAGGTTAATTAACCATGGAGGGTTTGCTCCCTGCTTCTTCCCCTTTCTTATAGAAAATGAAGACACTGGGGTTTTTAAGGTTATCATTTCGTCTATCATTGCATGTCTTGCATCATCCAGTGAGTCCTTCTGGCCTCTGGTGTGGCGCCCAGTTTTCTGACATTGGATGTTTATCAAGAAACAATATAAATCATGCTTTGACATAACATAAATGGATGATGAAAATAAAAATAAACATTTGTAATATGAATGAATGAATAAATAAATGAATGAATAGATAAATAAATGAACAAATAGACAGACAGATAAAGAATCAATCAATCAATCAGTCAATCAATCAATCAATCCAAGTCCATTTTTGGTGGACATTTTTAAAAATTTTTCTTCATTTATGTGTATGCACAGTTTCCCCAGTCCATCACTTTTAATTCCCACTTTAAACCTTTGGGGCAATACTAGGGGGGGGGGGGGGGGAACGTGACAAGAAAATAAGGAAGGCGCAGCCGGTGTTGTGTCTCGTTTGCCCCCAGTTTGGATCACGGATAAAAGTAGGTGGGAGGGAAATCGATTTCCCTCATGTCCTTTCAGGAGATTGTCGGGGAGGTTGAAGATCGTTTGTTTATTTATTTATAGTCTGTTCCTCTAAGATGATGATATTAGACTGAGAGGTTGAAGATCTTCACGTGGAATGAGTCGTTTTAAACAAAGTGGAATGCACCTTCAGGTTTGAGCGCTCTCGTTCTCAGCATCAGGCCAAGTTTCACTGATTCATAATGTCGTCAGCGGCGCCAGATATATATATATATATATATATATATATATATATATATATATATATATATATATATATGTCCATGTACCTGTTTGTTCGTTCGTCAATATCAGTATCAGTGTCAGTATCAGTAGCTCAAGGAGGCGTCACTGCGTTCGGACAAATCCATATACGCTAAACCACATCTGCCAAGAAAGATGCCTGACCAGCAGCGTAACCCAACACGGTTTATCAGGACTTGAGAAAAAAAAAGAAAAAAAGAGGTAAATTAATATCTAAAAAAAAATACACATCATAAAAAAGAAGAAAAAAAGAAACGATAATAATGACCATCATATAATAAATAATAATATTAATATCAAGAATCATATATAATTTATATTGATAATTATATCAAAAACAACAAAAAATAATGATAAGAAGAAGAAGAAGAATGATAATAGTTCGTCAATACGGGTGTATACTTGTGCGTCTAACGTGGACTGGTCTTTGATTATTAATATTATTAGTATTAGTATTAGTATTATAATCATCGTCATTATTATCATTATTATTATCATATTTATATAGCGCTGAATCTTGTGCAGAGACAAATCAAAGCGCTTTCACACCAGTCATTCACACGCATGCATAACTCTAAAACTGGAGAAACTGAAGACAAGGAAGAGGCAGGGAAGGTAGTCTATTTTGGGAAGAGGTGGGTTTTAAGGCCAGACTTGAAAGAGCTAAGTGCGGAGACCTGACGAAGAGAAAGAGGAAGTTCATTCCAATTGCAAGGTCCAGATACAGAGAAAGAACGGCGGCCAACAGTGGAGTGTTTGAATCTGGGTATGCGTAAAGAGAGTGGATCCGAAGCCGATCGTAGAGAGCGAGATGGAGTGTAGAGGTGAAGGCAGCCCTTAACTGACCTCTCACAGTATGTTAGGTTCCCTTCAGCTGGTTTTCAGAACTGACGAGTAATCAGCCCTGAAATGGTCCCTATTGAGTCGTTGGGGCGAAAAGCAATATGATTTGATTTGATTTGATCTGTCTGTCCTGCATGGGCCTCTTTCCTACCACGTCCTTTTTTTATTATTTTTTTTTTTTATCTATTCATTTATTGGAATTTATTTAGATTTATCTAGTGGTTCGTGGACTTTAAGCAGCAAGAATAATCTGATTACATATAAATTATATAGTCGTTTTTCATGGGCTTTCAACACCCACTATGGCAGTGGCAGTCGGATGGGCCAGTTGGATTAAGTTGAATTTTAATTAATTTTGCTCTGATCAACGCTGATGATCCGCAATATTCATCCTCTCTTTCAATGAACTTTAAAAAAAAAAAAGAAAAAGAAAGGTCATACACAAATAAGAGATGACAGTCGTCACGTGACTGAGACAGTCATGATGGAAGATGACGGTACATTTCCTAATGTTTCTTTTTGCTGTATTTTTGTTGTCGTTGCTGTTGTTGTTGTTGTTGTTTTCGTGGGCTGCCAATCTTTGTGATAACTTTGCCACGGGAAAACAGAAGGTAACGTGTGCAGAAATAGAAAGGTGCACCGATAAATTTACCAATCGGCGTTAAATCGAAATATTCCAAATACCTGTGAGATATCGTGGATGCGATACTGACGAGTGAGCGTTGTGATAAAGTGAAGATCAAAAGCAACATCAACCTTCAAATACATAATTGGATAATTATGGAGATATACGTAAATTGCTTGATATTTGGGAAAGGTGCAGACACGGAGTAAAAGAAACAACAACACCAAAAACCAAACCCAAATGAAAGCCGTGAAGTTGTTTTGATGCACACAACCTAATTACGTGTGGAAGGATGCAAGAAGCTGTCACAGCAGGGGGCGGGACATGTTGTGCTGATTTCATGCGTGCGATCGTATCATTTTCAGTGCTTTCTCTGTGAAGTTCCAGAACGGCTGACAGCCTGTTGTGCGCATGCTGCGGTACCACAGTCTAAAAGCTCCAACACACCATACCACACTCATCCCTTCTCACCACCAGACATCCTCCCCATTAAATACAGGATGACTTGAAAGAGAGGGAGGGAGGGGGGAAGGAGGAAGGAGATAGAAAGAAGAAGAAGGGTGACCGACCTACGCATAATCCCAACACGCATCTCGGAGCCCAGGGAGCGTACAATAGGCATGTATGTCAAGCCATTACCACTGAAGAAGAAGGAGAAAGAAGATGAGGATGCACACCAGAGTTCCTGTTTCAGTATGGGTGTGAAGAGGCCAGGCAGGAAGGAACAACAAATCAATCCATAGTGATACAGAGGCTGCGAGAATCAACACGCGACATTTTTACTGATGATGATGGAGTCTCCCGTCGGACCGACGGATGAGTAGGCAGGCAGGCTTATCTGTCGGTGTATGTCCTCATAATTATGGGAAAAGAGGCCGATTCTGAATGCGCAGCACTTCCCACAGGTGTTGCAAGGGAAAACGTCTCCAGAAGTTGAGCCCTGCTTCCTTCGCTCACGCTTCTCCTTAATGGCCAGCGTTCTCTTGTTTTCAAACGTCTTTGTGCCACTAGAGCACAGCATCCTCCAGTGAGAGCGGTCAATGGCATCAGTTTCCCAGGAAGCGATGTCTATGTCACAGGCTTTGAGGTTTTTACTACATTGCCGACAAAAAACAGAGAAGAGCTAAAGCAGCCTCCAATTCTTCTCTGATCTGCCTGTCTCTCCCTCCTCTTTCACGTGTATACTTTTCCTTGTTAAACTTTTTTGTTAGATCTTTCACGGTGTTTATGTAAACGATAGAATAGCAAGGACCACCTGGAACTACAGGCTTAAACTTCGAATCTTGGCAGAAATGACTTCTCCTTGTTCTTTTCGGTTTTTTGCACACACTGTTTGAACGTGTAAATGTTTAGAAAGTAGGAAATACGAGAAGACGGCCAACGCATTCTCCTCCAAAGAACAGAGATTTATATTTTCTGGGTGTGATCCCATCAGAGATCGCTCTATGATTTGAACGGATTCCTTCCATGTTATTGTCGGGTCTTTTTTTCTTTTTTCTTTTTTTTCTCACAAGCCCAAAATCAGTAAATGAAAAGTTGTGTGCATCTTTTCGTATGGGTGATTTATTCCATAAAATTAATGTTATTGATTACTATAACATAGTTATGGAATGCCGGGTACTGGTTTTGATTATTCCCACGTTTTTAGTTGACTGTGTAATTCATATACAAAATGGTGGTCGACCCCCCCCAAAAAAAAAAAATCCGGGCAAAAAAACAAAAAAACAAACTCTCAGCTAATTTTGGCCGTGCTGTTTTCATACAATACTACCTAACCAAACCATCAACGCCATAATTTCAGGGTGTACACTCAAACCATCAAAGTCTGCATTTTTTGTTTACTTCATTTCTTAACATTTCACGTTTGTTACAAATCCAGTGTCAACAAATTGGGTCTGTATTAATTCAGTACAATGTTTTAATCAATAATTCATAGTTTTATCATTCTTTAATCAATCAAAAAAACAAAAACAAACCGTAATCATTTTGTACGAAAAACTTCAAAAATATCCCCATTTTCTCTGTCTCTGTCTCTGTCTCTCTCCGTCTCTCTGTCTCTCTCTGTCTCTCTGTCTCTCTTTCTCTTTCTCTTTCTCTCTCTCTCTCTCTCTCTCTCTCTCTCTCTCTCTCTCTTTACCTAACTAAGTGAGCGAAGACAAAATTTATATGTCACCCCAAAAGAATGGCTCCAACTCAATACTGAAAGTGACAAGTAAACTAGACCATGTACGCCATGTACGCATATATAAGATGTGACAAAAGACAACACAACACCAGCATGTTCCTAACAACGAGACAACACAATACCACACAATACGATATGGTACAATACATTACAACACATTACATCATTATCACGCACGATAATCTAACACAGGATATCAAATGCATTGACAATGATTTTGTTGTGATAATTGTATGGGGCAGCTCTCCCTCTCCCCCCCCTCTCTCTCTCTCTCCACGTGTGAGTGTGCATTCTTGCTTGATGGCGTTAACTCTCTCCATACGAACGGCGAAAGAGACGACGTTAACAGCGTTTCACCCCAATTACCATCATCAAAATATTGCAAGCGGAAGGCTCTTATACTGCAGACAAAGAATACCACAATTCTGACGACGGAAGCTAAAGGTTGGGTCATTGAGACACCCACTGGACATCCGAGGGGTCTGTGTAGAGGAGAAGAGAGGACTGGCCGTACTGAGTGGGTTAAAACGATTTATTGGGAAAAAAAATGTGAGTGTGAAATACCGATATTGACAAACAAAGGGAAGGACTGGGTGGGTAGAAGTACTGTGTAACTAGTGGTCCTTTGCCCATGCAGATGTGTACATACTAACATTTTGCCTTATTTATGTAAGTTTTCACATTAATTTGACTGATTTGCGTACACAGAGAGACAGACACACAGACGGATTGATTTGACTGATTTATGTACAAAGATGAATAGGAAGACAGACAGACAGACAGGCAGACAGAAAGATAGATAGATGAGAAACTGATGCAGATAGATGTTGGTTTCCTGCCCTGTCACAGTCTTGTCACGTTTTCCGTGTGCTCTTTAGGACCTGTGGGATCAGAGAGTGTCAGGGAAGGACGACACGCCGAGATGTTTACTGGCGGAAATGGAACAGCTTAGCTTGGTTCCTTTCTGGAACTGGTGGGTGGGAGTGGTGGGGTTGGGGGTAGGGTGTGGGGGGCAGATAATGCAAGAGGGAGAGTTGGAGATGGAGAGAGAAGCAGTTAGAGAGAGAGAGAGAGAGGAGGAGGAGCGAGGGGGAGAGAAAGAGACAGAGACAGAGAGACAAAGAAAGACGGAGAGAGAGAGTGTGCGTGTGTCAGAGAGAGAGACAGAGACAGAGAGACAGAGAGAAGAGTGTGTGTGTGTGTGTGTGTGTGTGTGTGTGTGTGAGGAGAGAGAGAGAGAGAGAGAGAGAATCCGAATCAAAACCAGAACCAGAACCAGAACCAAAGCCAGAATCAAAACTAGAACCAGATTCAGAATTTAAACAAGATCAGCTGTGTTTTGACTGTGAATAAAATATCTAGAATAACACACAAACATGAGAATATAAATGCCAAATTGTATAATTGTAGAAGAAGATAATCAGTTGATTAAGAGAGAGAGAGAGAGAGAGAGAGATTCACACTTACACTCACATTAATACTCATACTCACACTCACACTCAGTTTTGTCATGTTTAGGAAACAGCCCACAGTGAAGGGGAACAACTGAAACCATTAAAATACGGCAAGGCTTGCAAGAACAGTTCTGAATCAAACTGGCAGTTGCACCCCCGCTTCACCCCTCGACGATTAAAGCACGTGAAAGTAATGAGATTTCAGCCCTCACTGCACGGGGAAATGAGAACAGCATGTAGACATCCACGCCAGTTTTATCGGATGGATCCACAGTGACGCAGCGGGTCGTTGTCGGCTGCTGATTAATTAACATCAATCACTCTCTGAATCGCTCCACTCAGCATCAACATCAACTGGTTCTCTCTATGTTCTTGTATGCATGCAATTCCTGGACTCTTACAACTGGGTTTCAGAGAAGGATCCCAGCAGTAGAAGTGAGATGCTTCAGGAGGTTCGTATATTCTTGAAGCTCTATGCATTTTACAACATCATGTCATTGCCAACATTGTTGCATGTTTCCATGACACTTTTCATTTCTCTTTTCCTGTCCATTTGCAGCTAACCCTGTATAACGACCACAGCAGAAAGATGCTGATGAATGAATGTAAGATTTGTGGAATGGATAGGTGAATGATGGGGAATTAAAAAATTGTTGAAAAAAAGAAAAGAAAAAAAAAGAGATGCTTCAGGAGACTCCTTGGCATCTTCTAAATCGAAGACCGCATGACAAATGAAGAAATAAGAAAAAAAAATATCAGACTTGGTCGGTACTCTTCTTCTTCTTCTTTGTTCGTGGGCTGCAACTCCCACGTTCACTCGTGTGTACACGAGTGGGTTTTTACGTGTATGACCGTTTTTGCCCTGCCATGTAGGCAACCATACACGTTTTCGGTCGGTACGAAGACCTGTTGACCACTGTGAAAAAGAACAAAGTCTGGAGATTGGGATGGTATAGCCATGTGAACAGATCCGAAAGGCTCTCCAAGACAATCCTTCTGGGAACAGTACAAGGGGAAAGGGAGACGAGACAGACAGTGACAGATGCGGGAAGACATCATCACTGGGTGGACAGAGAGGAGGTTTGCTGAAACTCAGGCCCTATCCCACGACCGCCAGACATGGGGGAATGTTCGTGATGCGTTCAGCAGTGCAGCGCCCCCTACGACCAAACCAGGTTTCAGGACCAGTGACCAGTTTCAGTTTCAGTTTTCAGTAGCTCAAGAAGGCGTCACTGCGTTCGGACAAATCCATATACGCTACACCACATCTGCCAAGCAGATGCCTGACCAGCAGCGTAACCCAACGCGCTTAGTCAGGCCTTGAGAAAAAAACAAACAAAGAAACAAACAAAAAAAAAAACAAAAAAAAAAACCCACTACTAATAATGTGTACAAGGCGCAATAACGTGATGAAGTCAGCAATAAGCGTACATGAATAAATAAATAATAATTATGATATAAAAAAAGTAGTAGTAGTAGTAGTAACAATAATAATAAATAAATAAATAAAAACAACAACGATGATAAATAAGCAAATAAATGCAAAACATGGAGACACACATCCACACATACACCCACACATGCACAACAGACACGCACCAAACATGCAGCTTCACAGACATGAAAGCACAGTCAAATACACATAAACGTACATGAGCCCCAACACACACACACACACACACACACACACACACACACACACACACACACACACACACACACACACACACACACACACACAACACACACACACACACACACACACACACACACACACACACACACACACACACACATTACCCTGCACCTCCTCCTCAGTGACCAGTAATGTGGAGAATCATCACGCCTCGAAACTTCGAAGAGCACGTCAGCTAGAGAGGGCCCGATGCGTGATGGTGCTTTTGGCGGAGTTACTGAGCCGCGAACAAAACCTATCACTTGGCCATTTTGCCATGAATGCCTCAGACTGCATCAGATGTTGTGCAAAAAATATCACATAGTGTATAGATTTCATTGTTTTCTTGTTGTCACTCATACACTCGGCGGAACGGACGGAAACTTTGTTTTTATCACCATAATAATCTTGTGTAAAGTTCAGCGCACGGCCAAAAGAACGGGGAAAAAAACAGAACGAAAGAAAAACGATGAATATCTGAAGCAATTGATGAATACGTAACAGAGGAAAACCACAGGCCACAGGAGGATAAAAAAAAAAAAACAGGAGTGGGGGAAGTGCTGATGCTGTTCGTTGGCGATGCTGTGAATCAGTGAAACTAGTGCCGTCATCATCTTCCCTAAAATTGTGAAAGCATGCAGAATACAGAATACTTCATTATCTCCAATAAGAGAAATTCATTTGCGGTGTAGAAAACATAAACGATGCACGAGAATCATAGTTATTCAATACTTATACATAAAAGGCATAAAATGCTTCAATATCAACTTGAAGTGAACCACACACACACACGATAATCACAGTCATACACTCGCAATAATCACGGTTGATTTAAGGCAGGCACACAATATTCTGTTTCCAAACACAGCCATGCAATAACAACTTGCCATTCAACAGTGTCGTAAATTAAGGTGTTGTATTATGCACTGACTGACAGATACATTTACTTGGTTTATATTTTGTGTTGTCACATCATTCATTACATTTCTCTCAGCCTCCCAACCTTCCCCCCCCCCCCAACCTCCCCAACTCCACCCGCCCTCGTATGGAACAAAAAGATGAACAGGGATGAAATCAAGAATTCTTTGTGTTTCTTCATTAACAAAAAAAAACGTACAGGGTCATGGAAAGGGAGGAAAGCAAGGGGGGGGGGGGGGAGGCAAGAGATGTTGTTGGCAAGTGGTGTGTCATCAGACGTAGAATATTTTTTTGTGTGTTTGGTGTTTGTTTGTGTCCTGATGGTTCTGTGTGTGTGTGTGTGTGTGTGTGTGTGTGTGTGTGGATGGCTCACAAACTGCATCCAGTGTGCGTGTGCTGCAAGAGGCATGCGTCCACTTACTTAACCATCCTTACTCCTTCGTCCCCCAAATGCCCTGCCTCCCCACCACCACCGCCCCCACCTCCCCCGCTCCCCTCACTCCCCTCCCCCCCCCCCCTCCCTGTATATGACGCACAGGTCTGCCTAAGAAAAAAAAAAGGGAAAACAAATTCGATTTACTCTGAATAGTTGGCAAACTCATCCTGCACTTTTGCTCTCTAAAAACCCTGGGGTCAATAAGAACATATATATATATATATACAACAACCAAAAGAAGAAAAAAAAACAAAAAACGTGAGGGACTGAAGAGGCAGCTGCACCCAGCCTTTCACTGAATCCGCTTCTTTGAATAGAGCCATGAAAGATAGAAGAAGAGAAAGATGGAGTCCACCTGCCGTCCGTTCTATCTACAGACACCGAGTGTGTGTGTGTGTGTGTGTGTGTGTGTGTGAGGGGGGGGGTTGGGGGGGGGGGTGGATGGGTGGGTGTGGGGGGTTGGGGGGGGGACGGTTTGCACATCGTTACGTGGCCGGGCGGCTCTCAGTACGTACCGACTGGATGCGAGGCAGATGGTGTAAGCACAGGTTTCAACAATTTCCGCTTCACTGGCCATTTAGCCTGTCTTTGTGAATCATGTTTTTAGATTAAAGCAAGGGCAAGGCAAGATGTTTATTTCATGCCGCCGCCACCCCAGAGGGAGGCGTTCAACTGTTACATACATGGATCTTTTTTACATTCAACAAATGAATAATGCATATATATTTTTTTTTTAAACTACATTAAAAATCCTATTCGAGTAAAACACGCAAAATACACATTAACAAGTACGTTTTGCTTAGCAATAAACAAAACTCTTCTCTCGGCCAATTTTCTTTCGGTTTTTGTTGTTGTTGTTGTTGTTTGTTTAAAACAAAAAAAGAAACTTCGTGTGGAAGAAACAACGAAGTTTCAGCAAACTTCGTTTGTTTGTTTTCAAGAAAACTGAAAGAGAAATTCAATGGAGTTTGGGCAGGTTCTATAATATGAAGAAGGTTCTAGAATATGAAGTTGTCTGAAACTGCTAGAAAAAAACAAAACCAAAAAAACGAGCACCAAAAACAATGAAACTCATCAGTAAGCCGTTGATTACCAGTTTTCCACTGACAAAAAAAAATAAAATAAATAAAGATGGAAAAATACAGAGCCGGAAGAACAAGCAGTACTAAACAGCAGAGTGAAGGCATCACCAATATAGCCTCAAACACGACTGCCTAAACGACTTTGTATTGTATTGTATGATAGTCGGTCGTGTCCAGCAATGACCATCAGAACAGCAGTGTGCAGGCATCACCAGCATACCCCCAAACACCACTGTCTGAACGACTTACTGTATTGTATTGTATTGTATTGTACTGTATTGTATGACAGTATGTCGTGTCCATCCATAACCATCAGAACAGCAGCAGGGGTACCTGCATTCCCTGTCAGTGACTATATCCTGGCTGGAATTTTACTATAGTGGAGAGTGTCTTGCCCAAGATCCCCCCCCCCCTCTCTCTCTCTCTCTCTCGGCCAAGAGGGCTTCAGGACGGTCGGTGTTGGGATGGTTCCCTTAAGGCCAACTAGCCCCCCACACCCCACCCCTCCCCCCGTCCCTCCCCAAGGCTGGCAGTGCAGCAATCAGAGCCATAGTTATCTTGCTTCGTAATTTTGAGCGTCTTAGTCCTTCATTGTAGAGAATGGAGAAACCATTGATCATACAGCCAGCTCTCACTTTGCTGCTGGCCCAGCTGTAAGCTGATGTCAATCGCTGGCAAGTCAGGCCTAGTCTGAGCGACAACACAGACAACAAACACAGCACGGGACCTTTTACCAGTCACAACAACAACGACAACAACAACAACAACACGGACGAGAACAATGAGAGAGATAACCCAGAATGCACCTGTGATCACGTGACTCGTGCATACAAAACACCGGCGGCACAAGGGACTCATCAGGAAGTCGAGACACAAAAAAATGTGACAGAAAAAAGAAAAAGGTACAGACAGGCAGGTAGACGGGCATCCTGACATGCACATGTGATCACGTGATGACATGTACCTGAACAATGTGGGGGAGCTGTGTGGGAGCTGGCGGGGGGGGGGATGGTTCTGCTGTAGTGAGAGAGATTAACTCAGTCCGTAGTGGAATCTGTGTTGTGCTGCATTGTATTGCATGATAACACCCAGTCTTCTTCTTTTTCTGTCTGCCTTAAGGTCTGTCTTTCTGCCTCTCTGTCTTCTCTCTCTCTCTGTCTGTCTGTCTCTCTCTGTCTTTCTCTGTCTGTCTCTCTCTCTCTGTTTCTGTCTCCTTTTCTGCATCTCCGTCTGTCTCTTTGTCTGTGTCTCTATCTCTGTTTATCTCTCTGCCTGACTCTATCTCTTTTTCTCCTCTCTTTCTTTCTTTGTTTCCGTCTCTGTCTTCTGTCTGTCTATCTCCCTATTCTTCCCTCTTTCTCTCATCTGTCTGTTTGTCTGTCTGCATGTCTGTCTGTCTGTGTCTGTCTGTTTCTCTGTCTGTCTGTCTCTCTCGCTCTCTCTCTCCTACTGTTTCTGTTTCTGTCTCTCTCTCACTCTCACTCTCTCTCTCTCTGTATGTGTGTGTGTGTGTGTGTGTGTGTGTCTGTCTGTCTGTCTGTCTGTCTCCTACTGTCTATTTCTGTTTCTCTCTCTCTCTCTCTCCCCCCCTGTGTGTGTGTGTCCCTCTCTCGCTCTCCCTCTCGTACTCTGTGTGTGTGTGTGTGTGTGTGTGTGTGTGTGTGTGTGTGTCTGTCCGTCATTATCTCTCCCTCTTTCCCTCCCCCCCCCCCCCCACACACCCCCTTCAGATTTGTTGCCCTCGGTCACAGTCCCTTCCTTCCCTCCCTCCACTACCACCCCCACCTCCTCCTCTCCACCCCACCCCTCCCTCTTCCCCAGAAATCCTCGATTTCCACTTAAAATCAGGGTGTTTTCATCCTTCTATTCCGCTCGCTGATCCCACAGGTCGATACCATCCACAAGGGGGAAAACGTGACGACTTGAACTGAACTGATGATGCAGCAACCAACACTCATCTCTGACGGCTTTTCATACACTGACAACACGGATGGAAAAAAAACATAAACGAAGAAGATCGCTTCCATCAATTTACGTGGACTGACTGAAACACGTTTTCTTTTCTTTCTTTCTTTCTTCTTCTTCTTCTTCTTCTTCTTCTTCTTCTTTTTGTTTTGTTGTTGTTGTTCTAATTAACGTTGTTTTTAATTGGCGTTTAAGTGTCTGTCTGTCTGCCTGTCTCTGGACCTTGCATTTGGAATGAACTTCCTCTTTCGCTTCGTCAGGTCTCCGCACTCAGCTCTTTCAAGTCGGACCTAAAAACCCACCTCTTCACAAGATAGCCTCCCTTCCTTACCTCTTCCTTGTCTTCAGTTTCCTCTTCAGTTTTAGAGTTATGCATGCGTGTGAATGACTGGTGTGAAAGTGCTTAGATTTGTCTCTGCACAAGATTCAGCGCTATATAGATACTATTATTATTATTATTATTATTATTAAGTATACATTTTGGTTTCTCTTCAACACGTTTAAAGTACTGACGGTTATTCAATCATTTCTGAAACGGCTTCATCTGCGACCGACTGGGCTATGAGCAACACAATTTGATTTCGATTGACTGATTAATTGATTGACTGATGTTTGATTGATTGATTAATTGACTGATTGACTGATTTATCTGTCTATCTATCTATCGCTATGAGCAACACAATTTGATTCCGATTGACTGATTGATTTATTGACTGATGTTTGATTGATTAATTGACTGATTTACTGATTGACTGATTGATCTATCTATCTACCTATTTGTTTTGATTCCATAAATTTTGTTCTATCTCTGGACGTTGGAAGACATTTTCACATCGTCTCGTTGCTTCAGCCTTCCTATAATAACATGACATACAATTAGTTATTCAGTTCCATGGAAAACGGCGCTGATGTTAGTTTTTGCTGGTCAGATTCCTTGGTTTATAGTGGTCATCATGACTTCGGTTTTATACAAATACAAATACAGTTAATTATTCAGTTCCATGGAAAATGGCGCTGATGTTAGTTTTACTGGTCAGATTCCTGGGTTTAAAGTGGTCATCATGGCTTCGGTTTATCCTACCCCCCCACCCTCCAACCCCATACCCCCTTGCCTTTCTCCTTCTTCAGTGAAGTGTGTGTGTGGGGGGGGGGGGTGGACTGGGGTAAGCGAGAGACGAAAGGAAGTGTTCGACAAGCGTGCCTCAGTATGGTAAGTCATGTTTCCAAGGGAGTGGGGAAGAGCGGAAACTGAAGGATTTAAATCACGGACGAGTGTTCTCATGGCAAACCAGTAACACAGGAAAGAGGACAGAGAGCAGAGAAAGGGAGAAAGAAAGAGAGAGAGAGGGCGGAGATAGAAAGTGAGAGAAAGAGGGGGGATAGAACAGAGAGACTAGAGAGTTAAAAAAAAAAAGGAAAAAAAAAGAAGACAGAATGACATAGACATTGAAAGAGAGATTTGTGAGCAAAACTAAACGCTGTTCTCATGGCAAATCAGTAATACAGGAAAGAGGAGAGAGAGCAAAGAGAGAGAGAGAGAGGAGGAGGAGAGAGAGAGAAAGAAAGAGAGAGGGGGGAGAGAGAGAATGAAAGCGGAAAGAACAGACTGACTAGATAGTAACAAAGACACAGAATGGCGTAGACAAAAAAAAGAGAGAGAGAGATGTGAGCAAAACTAAAAACGATAATATAGAGAAGGAACAAACAAAGAAAGAAGGAAAGAAAGAAAGAAACATAAAGCAAAAACAGCAACAACAAAACATAAATGAATAAATGAGCAAGTAGATAGGATCAACTCTGAATAAGGCAAACAACAAACGAGCCATTCAAAGCTGTCTGGAAACAAACTATAAAGAAAGCTACAAAGAGCAAAGGAAAGCTATGACGAGGACTGACGCCTTGTGATCACGTGACTAGTACATACCACTGTTACACCACAACGACTGCAAGAGGACGTTCAACAGAAAGACAAACTGCAGGACAGACAGACTGGCAGGCATCTGTCTCAGGATGTGCGTGAGACCACACGACATGAGAGAGAGAGTGTGAGAGGGTGTGTTCAGCTGTTGGAGGAGACATTTGTACCCTTATGCATTGTCTATCTGTGTGTGTGTGTGTGTGTGTGTGTGTGTGTGTGTGTGTGTGTGTGTGTGTCTGTCTGTCTGTCTCTCTGTCTCTCTCTCTCTCGATCACACACACACACACACACACACACACACACACACACCCTCTCTCTCTCTCTCGATCTCTCGACTTCTCGATCTCTCTCTCACACACACACACACACACATTCTCTCTCTCTCTCTCTCTCTCTCTCTCTCTCTCTCTCTCTCTATCTATCTATCTATCTATCTATCTATATATCTATCTATCTATCTATCAATCTATCTATCTGTCTATCTATCTATCTATCTATCTCGCCCTCGCTCAACCTCTCCTGAAATTGTTCGAAACATTTCTCTAATCATATATAAAGCTTTCAAATTCAGAGAAATTGTATCTTCGTGACAGCATTTTGTTGTTCTCCATACTGAACCGTAGCGCTGCTTTACTTATGTGTTTGTTTAATTGAATATTTGGACGTTAACATGCATTGCAATGTGATGTTTGTCTATATATAAAAGAATAATGCTCATACACCCTTTCATAAGCGACCTAGGCCTATACCTGAATAAACCATCTGGAATCTCTCTCTCTCTCTCTTCAATATATTTTGACTCAGTTGTGTAAACCAAGTAAGTCTATGTTTTAACCCGGTGTTCGGTTATCTCTTTGTGTGTGTGCGTGTGTGTGTGTGTGTGTGTGTGTGTGTGTCCGTGGTAAACTTTAACATTGCCAGTTTCTCTGCAAACACTTTGTCAGTTGACAACACATTTGGCATAAAAATAGGAAAGATTCAGTTCTTTCCAGTCATCTTGTTTAAAACAATATTGCACCTCTGGGATGGGCACAAAAAATGAAAAAGAAGCCAAATTATATGCAAACTGAATTTACTGTTTTTTTGTTGTTGTTTTTTTTTATTCTCTAAACATGGTACTTTGATCTGATATTCTGACACAACAAGAACAGTCATTTTTATCATTTTTTGCTCAAACAGGAACTGCTTTTACTAAGCATGGAAGTTATATTTCTGGTGCATGTCTTTGCTGCAGATAGTAAAAAAAAAAGGGGGGAAATTAATCTGTAAAATAATGCTAGGGTGGTTAATTTGCTTTAAACTGATCTTTCTCATCTTAACCATTACATTTTGAAATTATACTCAATACATAAAAAGCTTGGGTGTTTTACTCTCAGTGTACAGGGCTAGGGTCTGGTCAGGGGCATAGCCCTTGTTACTGGTACCATGTAACCCAGTACTACCTGCCGCATGTGAAGTCTCCCAGCGACGGACCAGGCGGATGAGAAAACCTCTCCCAACGGCTGTGAAAGCGGAAGAGGATGACCAAAGGGCAGGGGGAGCCCTTATCCTTGGCTGGAAGTCCCCCTAGGAGAGGGAGCTCCGAAGAAAAAACCTGCACCTGCCGAGGCCGTCCTACACGTGGCAGTATCTGCACCTGTGGGACTGTGAGCGTCGGTAGGCGAGAGAGTGGGGAAGGGACTGCACAACCCCTCCTCACTAAAAAAAAAAAAAGAAGTCACCTGTGCTGGTCAGGCAACCAGGCTAATGTCGAAACGATGAGCAAACCTACAGAGCTGTTGTGCTGACCACCTTGTTGTACTGCTGTGAAACATGGACGACGTATCGCCGTCACATTGAACAACTTGAGCAGTTTCACCAGAGATGCCTACGAAAGATCCTCGACATAAAGTGGCAAGACAGGGTCTCCAACCTCCAGGTCCTAGAGTGGAGCGGCCTGCCCAGCATCGAAAGCCTGCTGATCCAGTGAAAGCTACGCTGGACAGGACACGTTGTCCGCATGACAGACAGCAGGATCCCGAAGATGCTTTTGTATGGCCAGCTGAAGGAAGGCCACCGTGAACTTGGAAGACTCTGCAAGCGCTTCAAGGACACCTTAAAGACAAACTCAAAGCCTGTTATATAGACATCGCTTTATCGCCCTTTAAAAAAGCATGTTTAAATGTTAAATTTTCGAACGTCAGTTAAGGAGCCACGATAGTGTATTGGGTAAGACAGTTTCTTCTCATCCGAACACGCGGGGTTCGAATCTGCCGTCAGGAATTTGTTTTCTTTTTTCCTTCTTTCTTTCTTTTTTTTTTTTTTTTTAACCCGAAGCTTTATAATAACAAATACAGAACACATTTTAACGATTAGATTTTTTTAAGCGTATCACAAGTGTCTGGAAGGAATTGCCTCTCCTGTTTGTTTTCGTTTTAATTATCCATACTTTATGCTGTAGGCCTATATATCATGAACTGTTCGTAATCCCTTCATTCGGGGCTCTGGCTTGTAGTGAATCCCCCCCCCTCTCTCTCTCTCTCTCTCCCTCTCTCTCTCTCTTTCTCCTCTCTCTCCCTAGCCTCTCTCTCTCTCTCTCTTCCCCCCCCCCCTCTCTGTTAAGACCTTTCTGTCTGTCACGTAAACGCATGCATATGCATGATTATACTAGCCTCAGAAAATGGGAGAAATGTGTTCGGTTTACTCTGAAACTCTTGACGCTGCATCCTGCACTTTCGATTTTTAGCCAGGGCAGGGGTTAATAGGAGCTTAGAGTAAACGTGATAAGAAAGTCATGAGGCGGTGGCAGCCCGACGATGCGTCTATTTCACTTGAACAGACCATTGATAAAGGAGAAAGATCCTTATCCGTGCACGTCTTTTCTATGTTTCGAATCTCCGGGGTGGAGTGGAGGGTGGGGGGTATCTATAGTTAAGTGGCTGTAGTGTTTTCACAACACCACAGAAGATCATGCCGACTTGATGCTGATTAAAGCTGGTTGTTGTGTGCAATAAGATTCATTTCGTCCAGTTTGATAGTCCATTTCACGAATCTTGTTCAAATGAACTCAAATCATTTTGTTCGCATTGCTCATCAGGACCTCAAAGGGGCCATTTCAGGGTTGATTACCTGTCAATTCAAAACAATCATTTAATCAGTAAGCACACACACACACACACACACACACACACACACACACACACACACACACACAGAGACATATATATACCTCTCTCTCTCTCTCTCTCTCTCTCTCTCTATATATATATATATATATATATATATATATATATATATATATATATGGATGAGCTGCTCACCTGGCAATACAGTGTCCGTGTGGGTCTGGGTTCGAGCACTCAGTCAATGGTCAGATCCTGTCAGAACGTCCTAATACTTCATAACCATCACAGTTTGAACACTGTTAGTAGTGATCAACAATGGTCAGGTATTGGTCAAAAACCTGCGAAGACATTACAATAATGCGCATACATGGCAAAAACAAACCAACAAAAACAAACACACAAAAACCAGTCTGAACACTTCGGTCTTTGATCAGCAGTGATCATCCATAGTCACGCAGTACAAGGAGGTCATGGTAACTGAATAAGGCACACCCATATCAAAATATGAATCGTGCGCATTAAAATATGAGATAAAAGCAGAAACGTTTTTATGCGTAAGAGGGGAGTACGGACTCTCTTTGACAGATTTTTGAATAATGTAGGTGGGGTACTGAAACAGCATTGGGGGATGGGGGTGGGGGACGTCCCAGAATGTCCCCACGGGGGCAGTTTAGGACACTGACTAGTGGTCCCCTTGGGGAGGAGTTACAGAATACAGAATACTGTATTATCTCAACAAGAGAAATTCATGCGTGGTGTATTTTACGTAAATAATACACGAAAATCACAGTCACTCAATGTAAACACATAAAAGACATAAAATGATGAAATGCTAAGTTGATGAAGATCTTTCGTACAATGATCACAATTATGCACATGTAATGATTGCATACATATATACTTTCACAGTCATTCATCATAGATACATAAGGAACATAAAATGCATCGATACAACGTTAATGCTAATCAATCTCATACAACAATTACAAATCAACCAGTGTGATAAGCACAGTAAGAGAACAGATGAAAAAGATCATACTATAGTTAGGACACATGCATCCCCCAGGGTATGGTTCAGGACGCTGATGCATTCCCCAGCTGGTGCCAGTTGCATTGCTTGGTTCTAACTTTTAGACAGTTACACGTGACTAAATGCCTACGTTGACCGAACTACGCCATTGGTCAGTTCCATACTGCACAAGTTTTTTTACCAAACATTTTTTATTCAGACAAAGGTTTACATACCAAATAAATATTTCACATTAGAAAGGCACAACAATATAGCGTTCCGAACATCAACCATTCCACATCAAGCATCACATCGGCAGAACAGCAAATATCAATTCAAACATTGATCTATTTGATATTATAACACACAAATTACAATGAAATTGTAGTAATGACAGTAAACTATCTGTTCACGCATTGCTTCCACTGGTACTGCTAAGCCCAATTCATATCAAAGTAATATAGGTTTAATTATACATAATACAAATCTTGATCTTGTACGATATTCATGTATGGTGCCTATTTCTGTACAAATTTGTTATATTCCACGGATATTCTAAAAACATACTTGTCAATTTCGTATGCCTTTTTAAGATCTTTTATGAACATTTGTATTGTTGGATTCATACTGCACAAAGTAAGTAGCGGGTTGGTGGTGGTGTGTCCATCGAAATCAATGATGACCATCGTTGTCATTCAGCTGGGGGATGGGGGAGGGTGGTGGTGGGGTGGGGGGGAGGATGCTCATGAATCTATCTGTGAATGCGCAGATGGCTGAATAGTCCAATCTGCGCACGAAATGTTCGCTGACAGTTGGGGCAGACAAAGACAGGCATACCATTGTCAGGGAGCTTGTTTGCCCGTGACTTTCTGACCTGCCTCTTCTGAACAGCTGCAGCAGTCCTGTTGGCCTCAACATTTGTATTGTTGGATTCATACTGCACAAAGTAAGTAGCGGGTTACGACCATACTGGACTCTTCCGTCCGAGCAATGCAACTGGCTCCAGACTGGCAGGGGACCATCGGAGGGACGGAGAGGTGTGCGATTTGTGACGTTACACCAAGGTAAAGACCAACAGTTGTGCAAACAGGCTGATACACAACAGGCCGTGAAGGATGCTGCTAATCCGTAAGACAGGAAAAGGACAGACAGGCATGTTACAGTATGCATGTTGTTGTTGTTTCAGAACTCAGAACTGTTTTAATGTAAGACCACCGACCTGTATACATATGAATGCTCGTGTTGTACACACACACACACACACACACACACACACACACACACACACACACACACACACACACACACACACACACATGAAAACTAAAGAATAATCTTATAATATAACAAAACTAAATAAGTATGGGTAATTTATAAACATATCTTTCATCTAAGACTGAGCGCTTTCTGCTCTCTGTTTTAACGCATAAAAAAAATTTGCATTGCTACATCTCTTGGCACAATGCTGTTGACATTTTGAAGTAAGTAGGGTAAAATGGGAATCCTTAAATTTTGTATATGCTTAGATAAGTATTTCTTTCTCATAATATCATATTGTGGACAAATTGCCAGTACATGAATTTCGTCTTCGTACCCTCCACAAAAGGTACAGTTTTTCAGGCTTTCCTTATAACGCTCATTAACTTTAAGTTCGTTTTCTCCAAATCTGAATCTAATGAAAGACGATCTGAATTTGGAAATGGTAAGATCAAATAAATATTTTTCTGGCTGCAACAATGACTTAAAGGAACGGTATGTTTCATAACGATTACTACCATATAGTTTGCTTGACCAGTCTTGTTTGTAACAGTCCACCATACGTTGTTTAAATGTCCTAAGGAAAGCTTTCTCGTTTCCTACACCACCATTAAACCAAACTTCAGAAAATCCATAAACATCTAACCAGCGCTTTATTGTAGACGCCCAATATCTTAAATAATCATTTTGGCAGCTGGTCATCTTGTTTGACACTCATAATATGCACTTGTTTTGGAATTCTCGTTATGGCCATCTGTTGCAGTTTAAACCAGTATCGTAGTGCGCTAATGCAGCTTTCAATGTACAGAGGATACCCACCTCTATCACCGTATACCATTGCGTTCGGCGTTTTGGGGCTTACATTCAAAAATCGTTTACATGCTAATTAATGAACTGATTCTAGTGTTTTGAAACGCATGGTTCCCCATAATTCTGATGCATACAGCAACATGGGTTTCACTTGTTCATTAAACAGTTTAAAGAACACAATTATATCCATGCTCCCAAGATTCTGCATTGTACGCATGATTTCGACCACCCTGC
>NC_134884.1:28279248-28284248 GCF_041734735.1 Babylonia areolata | reverse complement strand
ATACTGATACTTCTAATGCATGAGGTTCGTTTTTTTTCTCTCTCTTTTTCATCGAAATATTTAGGGACCGGGGGTGGGGCAGGGGGAGGGGGAGGGGGAAGGGCGGGTGGATGTTGGAGTTTATATGAATTTTTTTTTTTTTTTTTTTTTTTTTTTTTTTTTTTTGCTGCCCCATCATCTGCGCCGTTTCAGTGGCATTACTCCCACGCCGCTCATTTAGATTCCCCCATACACGGCCACACCCGGGTTCGTCCGTCGCAGTTCCAGCGTCGGCAGTCCACAGGGAACCATCGATGTTAGGTCGCCTGGAGGCCACACACCAGAGGAGACCCTGCACTGCTGCTGAGTCACTTCGGTGGTGTTCAGTGGTGCCTGTTCTGTTTTAACGTACTTAGGACACCACCTACTAAGCCCCCTACTAACGACAATGTCGTTAGTCGCGGAGCCAGACTGAGTAAGCGTCTCTCCCAGAGTGGAGACCGCCACCACGTCCCTCAAACAACAGCCCCCCCATGAATCCGCCGACACTGACGACATTGACAGGACTCACCCCAAGCACGGAAGTGGAGGGGTATCGAAACTGAGGTCACCATGAGAGCAGGGCATGAATGGCCACAGACTTTGAGACTATTTTGTTTATATTGATGACGATGAAGGAGGAGGAGGATGACGACGATGATGATGATGTTGCTATGGAGGTCCATTTTGGTTTGGGACTGCGTGACAAGGCTGTACTCTACGCTTCCTGTCATAATGATATCCCGGCGTTAACCAGGCCCGAGAGATACAGACACTTGCAGTGTTGGTCAGGTAATTAGAGCAACACACCCAAAGACGCATCCTTGAAGTGGATGACACTCGACTGTGTGGTCCCAGTCTCCCCATTTAAGCCCACAGCACACTCAACTCTGGGTAGGAGCCGGCCACGGGCCGAAAAACCCACCTCCGCTGGGATTCGAACCCGCGTCCTCCCAGCCGTCAGTCCGCGACGCTAACCACTTCGCCACGGCGGCTGGTTTTATATGAATTAATTTGTCTTTCGAATAAAACGATAAACCGATGTAGTGCGTTAGAGCATTTAGAACACGTAAAAAAAACTCAGGGAAATTTAAAAAAAAAAAAAAAAGCTAATAAAAACAACAACAACAACAAAACATTATGATAGTACATCAGATATAACGTGCCGATGGGACAAAAAAGGAAAATTAATGATTATGTGAGTGGCGCTGTACTTTGGCAACGTGTTCACCCGGGGGAGAGAGCAGCCCGAATTTCACAGAGAAATCTGTGATACAATGCAATACAATACAGTAAATACAGTACAGTTCAATGGAATAATACGAAACAGTAGGTCTGCAATCAAAGTTGGAAAGCAATAGAGCCGACAAAAAGTGGTCAATTAATTAATTTAAAGTCGAGCTCTTTTCTTTTCTTTTTTTTATTATTTCTTTCTTTTTTTTTCTTTCTTTTTTTTTTTTAATTGCAACCGCAAATATTTTGATTGTCAAAATTTTTGTGTGAAATCATAGCCAATAAAAAAAAAAAAGATTTCTGGAATATACACAGATTGCACTGTATTTTGTTTGTATGTATTTTCTTTTCCTTTATATTTTGATATTGCTCTTTTTAACCTCCAGATTCAATGGAAGTAAAACAGGGAACAAGCCTTAACGATGAAACTCTATCATTATACGCACAAAACCTAGTGACATATTAGGGGGAAAAAAATGTAATGACCCAACGTTGAGCAAGTACATTTCGAAAGAGTAAAACTGCTGCTATATTTGTATTTTGTATCTGTGTTTCTTTTTAATACAACAGATTTCTCTGTGTGAAATTCGGGCTGCTCTCCCCAGCGCCACCCATTTTTTGGTATTTTTTTCCTGCGTGCAGTTTTATTTGTTTTTCCTATCGAAGTGGGCTTTTCTACAGAATTGTGCCAGGAACAACCCTTTTGTTGCCGTGAGTTCTTTTATGTGCGCTAAGTGCACGCTGCATACGGGACCTCGGTTTATCGTCTCATCCGAATGACTAGCGTCCAGACCACCACTCAAGGTCTCGCGGAGGGGGAGAAAATATCGGCGGCTGGGCCGTGATTCGAACCAGCGCGCTCAGATTCTCTCGCTTCCTAGGCGGACGCGTTACCTCTAGGCCATCACTCCGCATCAAATGAACATATAGTGACTTTAGTGACTAAAATGAGAAGATTACTCCGCATGTCAACGATAAGTCAGTTCTCCACCCAAAATGTGATACAATAATGTTAACATAGATAGATAGATACATTCATTCATACATACATACATACAACTTTTAACGGATGTCTGTTGAAACTGGAAGTGTCATTTCTTTTTCCGTGTGAGCGAAACAGCATCGGACTCAACACGCACACGTCCTTCGCTCACTGTTCACCCCCCCCCCCCCCCACCCCCCACCCCTCTTCCCCACCCTTCCCTCACACCACCACCACCACCACCACCACTTTCTCCATTAATCAATATTGTGCTTGTGGGTAGAGGGGCTGCAATTTGTATGCATGGCGGGGGACTTTTTGTCTTTATTGTTCCCATGGGCGACCATCGCGATCTGGGGCCAACTGTCATGTATTGATTAAAGGGGTCATCCCTGCTGCTTCTGCTACTGCTGTTGTTGTTGTTGTTGTCGTCGTTTTTATTGTTGTTATTGTTGTTGTTGTTGTCTCCGTTGTCGTTGTGTTGTTGTTGTTGTCGTCGTCGTCTCTGTTGTTGTCGTTTTGTTGTTGTTGTTGTTGTCGCTGTCGTGTTGTTGTTGTTGTCTCTGTTGTGGTGGTTTTGGTGTTGTTGTTGTTGTTGTTGCTATTGTCATTTTGTTGTTGGTGTTGCTGCTGTTGTTGTTGTCTCTGTTGTTGTCGTTTTGGTGTTGTCGTTGTTGTTGTTGTTGTCACCGTTGTCGTTGTGTTGTTGCTGTTGTTGTTGTCGTCATCTCTGTTGTTGTCGTTTTGTTGTTGTTGTTGTTGTCGCTGTCATGTTGTTGGTGTTGTTGCTGTTGTTGTTGTTGTTGCTGCTGTTGTCGTTTTGTTGTTTTTGTTGTTGTCGCTGTCATGTTGTTGTTGTCTCTGTTGTTGTCGTTTTGGTGTTGTTGTTGTTGCTATTGTCATTTTGTTGTTGTTGTTGCTGCTGTTGTTGTTGTCTCTGTTGTTGTCGTTTTGTTGTTGTTGTTGTTGTCGCTGTCATGTTGTTGTTGTTGTCTCTGTTTTGTCATTTTGTTGTTGTTGTTGCTGCTGTTGTTGTTGTCTCTGTTGTGGTCGTTGTGTTGTTGTTGTTGTTGTTTCTGCTGTTGTCGTTTTGTTGTTGTTGTTGTTCTTTTGTTGTTGATGTTGTCTCCGTTGTTGTCGTTTTGTTGTTGTTGTTGTTGTCTCTGTTGTTGTCGTTGAGTTGTTGCTGTTATTGTTGTTGTCTTTGTTGTTGTCGTTTTGGTGTTGTTGTTTTTGTTGGTCTGTTGTTGTCGTTGTGTTGTTGTTGTTGTTGTATTGTCTTTGTTGTTGTTGTCTCTGTTGTCGCTGTCGTGTTGTTGTTGTTGCTGTCGTCGTCGTCGTTTTTATTGTTGTTGTTGTCGTCGTTATGTTGTTGTTGTTGTCTCTGCCGTGTTGTTACTGTTGTTGTTTTGTTGTTGTCTCTGTTGACGTTGTTTTTTTGTTTGTTTGTTTTGTTGTTGTTGTTGTTGTTTTTGTTGCTATATAAGCCTACATTATTATTATTATTATTAATGTAATCCCAAGAGGAGTATCAGTATCAGTAGCTCAAGGAGGCGTCACTGCGTTCAGTCAAATCCATATACGCTACACCACATCTGCCAAGCCTAACCAGCAACAGAACCCAACGCGCATAGTCAGGCCTTGAGAAAAATAAATAAATAAATAAAAATGAAACAAAAAATAAAACTAAAAATAAATAATGATAAATAAAATAAAACAAATAAATAAAGTTAAAAAATAACAAAAATTTATATATATAAAAAAAAAAAAAGATTTTTTTTTCAATGAAATAGAACATCAGCAAGCAGATGCCTGACCAGCAGCGTAACCCAATGCGCTTAGTCAGGCCTCGAGAAAAAAAATTAAAATAATAATAAAATGAAAAAAAAAGAAGATAAAATAAATAAATTAATTAATTAATTAATTACTTTTTTTTTAAATAACAAAAAAATATGATGAAATAGAATAAATAAATAAATAATAATAGATAAATACATAAAAATACTACGACTACTACTATTAATATTATTATTAACCCCCCCCCCCCCCCCCACCCCCCAAAAATAAAAAATAAAAAAAGATACATGAGCAAATAAATGTGAAACATGCAGACACACCGAGAGAAAACACTTTTCGGGTAATAGCAGTGGTCATCAATGGTCACACAGTGGTGGTCAGTAATCAAAACTTGCCAGGAGGTGATGATAATAAGGCACACACACACACACACACACACACACACACACACACACACACACAAACACGTCAAAATATGCACGGAATATATCAAAATATAAGATAACAGCAGAAACGTTTGTGTGCGTCGTGGAAGGGGCGGGGGGGGGGGGGGGGGGGGGGGGGGGCGCGGGGGGTGCGGGGCAGACTTTCAGATAGTGTCGATGAGGGAGTGAAACAGCTTGTGGTGGACGGTTCCAAACTGTTCCCCGGTGGATAGTTCACGACGCTGACTAGTCGCCCACACCCACCCACCCCCCTGCCCCCTATGCCTTCACCCCCGGGGGGTACGAATCAAGACACTGATACGTCCTACGGGGGACCGATGGAAGTAGGGGGTAGGAGGCGATTTGAGATCTTACACAGACGGGCGCAATAGCCGAATGGTTAAAGTGTTGGACTTTCAATCTGAGGGTCCCGGGTTCGAATCACGGTAACGGCGCCTGATGGGTGAAAGGGTGGAGATTTTTCCGATCTCCCAGGTCAACATTTGTGCAGATCTGCTAGTGCCTGAACCCCCTTCGTGTGTATA
>NC_134884.1:28271748-28276748 GCF_041734735.1 Babylonia areolata | reverse complement strand
AAAATAAAATAAAATAGAATAAAGAAATAAAATAAAATAGAAATAAATAAATAAATAAATAAAAACAATAATAATAATAATAATAAAAAATTTTAAAAAATAAATAAAAATAAGTAAAATAGCAGAACAGCAGAGAACGAAACTGCTGTCCCGACTACCATGGCTAGAATTTGATTAAAAAGTGGAAATCGTCTTGCCTCAAGTTACATCCCCACTCTCTCAGCTAAGAGGCCTTCAGGACAGTCAGCAGCTGACATCAGGGACCAAACATTGAGCTGAATGGGACCAGATGCCAACTAGACCCAAAGGCTGCAGCATCAAGAGCCAGCGCAATTTTACCTCATAGCTTTTTTTGGGTTTTTTTTTTGTTTTTTTTTTGAGTCATTGTCCTTCACAAAAGATTCAAACTATGAACTCCAAAATGCACTGTTATGTAGCACCACTTATGATGCTGTAAATCAGGCACCGCCATAGAAGTAGAAGGAGGTGAACGCACGGTAAGGAAGAAGTCACAGACGCAGACACAGACACAGACACAGACAGACAGAGACAGCGACATCGTTCATCATAATTATCATGCCCCACTGGGAAGCAGCAGCCTTCATACCGTGTCTTGACTGTCTCTGTCTCTGTGTTGTTTATGTGTTTATTTATTTATTTGTTTATTTATCGTGACATAACACACAGTGTGTCGTTCTCGTCATAACACACAGGTCACGTGATATAAGTCATCACCTCGGCGGTGAAGGGAGCCGATAGGTGGGGGAGGTCTGGAGCCCAGTGTTCATACAGTGCACTGTCCTCCTATATAGGTCTTTGTTGTCTCTTGGCTTCAGCTCAGTGCAGAGAAAGGGAAGGTGGGGAGGAGGGGGAGGGGAGGAGGGAGAAGAGAGAGAGAGAGAGAGAGAGAGAGAGAGAGAGAGAGAAAGGGGTGGTGAAAGTATATAGGGGACTTTTCGTCTTTGTCAATGCCTTCCTTTCTCTTTGCCTCGGTCCATCTCTGTCTTTTCCCCCCTATCTGTCTGTCTGTCTGCCTGTCTCTGTCTCTCTCTCTGCATCTATGTGTCTCTTCTCTCTGTCTGTCTGTCTATATCTCTGTCTGTCTCTATCTCTGTGTGTGTCTGTATATGTGTGTGTGTGTGTGTGTGTGTGTGTGTGTGTGTGTGTGTGTGTGTATCCATCTATCTATCTATCTATCTATATTTATATATGTGGTATTACTGAAGATAGCGGGATGACGATCATGATAATAATCATGATCATGATTATGATTATGATGTGTATGTGATCGTAGTATGTGTGTATATGTGCGAGCGCGCGCGCGTGTGTGTGTGTGTGTGTGTGTTTGTGTGTGTGCGCGCGCGTGTCAGTGTGCGTGCTCGCGTGGGTTTGCGCGTGCGTGTGTGTGCGTATACGATTATGCGTGCGTCTGTGCTTGCGAGCATATGCGTGTGTCTAGGTGCATGCACGTTTTAATATACGGTGCATGCTTGTCATGATCACAGGGCACAATGAACAGAGGACAGTGAGTCACAGAGAGAGAGAGAGAGAAGAGAAAGGGGGGAGAGAGAGAAGAAAGAAGTGAAAGGGGAGAGAGAGAAGAAAGAAGTGAAAGGAGAGAGAGAGAGAGAGAGAGAGAAGAAGAAGAAGAAAGAAGTGAAAGGGGGGAGAGATAAAAAGGTGAAAGAGAGGAAGAAAGAAGTGAAAGGTGAGAGAGAGAGAAGAAAGAAGTGAAAGGAGAGAGAGAGAAGAAAGAAGTGAAAGGGGAGAGAGAGAAAAGAGAGAGAGAGAGAGAGGGAGAAGAAAGAAGTGAAAGGAGAGAGAGAGAAGAAAGAAGTGAAAGGGGAGAGAGAAAAGAAAGACGTGAAAGGGAGAGAGAGAAAAAAGAGAGAGAGGGAGAAGAAAGAAGTGAAAGGAAAGAGAGAGAGAGAAAGAAGTGAAAGGGGAGAGATAGAAGAAAGAAGTGAAAGGGGAGAGAGAGAAAAGAGAGAGGGAGAGATAGAAGAAAGAAGTGAAAGGGGAGAGAGAGAAAAGAGAGAGGGAGAGGGAGAAGAAAGAAGTGAAAAGGAGAGAGAGAAAAGAGAGAGAGGGAGACGAAAGAAGTGAAAGGGGAGAGAGAGAGAGATGAAATGAAATCTTTCAATGCTCTCTGGCCATGGGCACGTAAACATGAAGGGGGAAATCTCACTCATGAGCGCACACACATACACCACACTAAATAAACATAAATAAATAAATAATACCTTCATAACATAGTACGTTTTGCGACTTAGCATGTAAATTAAATTGACAGTAAGTCTATTCCTCATCTTTTTGCATACGTTTCTTCTTTGTTAACAGATTAAGAGACAGACAGACAGACAGACAGACAGAAGCGCGGGTGCGCGCGCGCTCTCTCTCACACACACACACACACACACACACACACACACACACACACACACACACACACACACACACCGCCGCACGAATACCACTACGATACAGACACACAGACCACAGACACAGACACAGACAGACGGAGACAGACGGGAGAGGCAGACATTCACAGCAGCATACATCAAAACAGAAGGGGCGATCGTTTATCATGCCACAAGCGAAAACGGAAGCTGTGTGTCTGGGGGTTGTCGCTACGTGTTCATGACAAAACGACAGCCCGCTGTTTCTCCTCACCTCCCTACCTCCACACCCCATCCTCCCCTTATCCCCCCCCCCCGCCCCCTCCACCCCCTCCACACGCCCTCCCCTTATTACTGGAAGGGAGGAGGAAGAAACGGGTGTGAGGTGGTGGTGGTGGTGGTGGTGGTGGTGAGGGTGGGGGGTATTGGAGGCAAGGACCCCTCTATACTATTGGTAGACAAATTTAAACACAAGCGCACAGGAACAGCGCATAATTTGTACACACACACACACACACACACACACACACACACACACACACACACACACACACACACACACACACACACACAGGCATATTTTGCTAATGGGTTGACGACGATGACTCTCTGTTTCTTTCTCTGTCTGTCTGTTTCTTTTCTGGTTCATCTTTCCTCTGTCGATGTCTCTGTCTCTGTCTTTCTCTGTCTGTCTCTGTCTGTCTGTCTGTTTGTCTGTCTGTCTGTCTCTGTCTCTATCTGTCTGTCTGTCTGTCTGTCTCTCTCTCTCACGAAATATTCACGAAAAGATGTGTGCACTGATGTACTTGCATGTGTCAACTACGCTCTACAAATATTGTTCCAGTCTATGTAGATTTGAATTGTTCCATTATCACAGCTGTTGCTTCTTCAGTAGACGAAAGAAAAGATAAAATCTTAATCCTTGAATAAAAAACGTTTTGAGTTCTGAGTTCTCTCTCTCTCTCTCTCTCTCTCTCTCTCTCTCTCTCTCTCTCTCTCTCTCACACACACACACACACACACACACACACACACACACACACACAAGCACTTACTTGGGAGTGAACAAACTCACACTGGCAGACACGCAAACATAAATAACCTCATTTTCCCTATGACAATGCAGGTGCCATAACTATCAGGCATTCAAAAAAAAGGTTTTTTTTGCAACAGACGTTAAAACGTACCTTTGACTGAAATAATATTCCTGAAAAGATGTGTGCATGTGCTAGCATGTGTCAACTTGAACTGCGCACTACAAATATTGTTCCAGTCTATATAGATTTGAATTGTTCCTTATCACAGCTGTTGCTTCTTCTGTTGTCTGACGAACTTTGTTTTTTCTTTCTCTTCTTCTTCTTCTCTCCTTCTTCCTCTCTCTCTCCTTCTTCTCTCCTTCTTCACTTTTCCTCTCTCTCCTCTCCATCCTCTTCCTTCTCTTCTTCTTCTCTTCTTCTTCCTTTTTCCTCTCTCTCTCCTCTCCATCCTCTTCCTTCTCTTCTTCTTCTCTCCTTCTTCCTTTTTCCTCTCTCTCTCCTCTCCATCCTCTTCCTTCTCTTCTTCTTCTCTCCTTCCTTTTTCCTCTCTCTCTTCTCTCCATCCTCTTCCTTCTCTTGTTCTTCCTTTTTCCTCTCTCTCTCCTCTCCATCCTCTTCCTTCTCTTCTTCTTCTTCTCTTGTTCTTCCTTTTTCCTCTCTCTCCTCTCCATCCTCTTCCTTCTCTTCTTCTTCTCTTGTTCTTCCTTTTTCCTCCCTCTCTCTCCTCTCCATCCTCTTCCTTCTCTTCTTCTTCCTTTTTCTTCTCTCTCTCTCTCCTCTCCATCCTCTTCCTTCTCCTCTTCTTCTCTCGTTCTTCCTTTTCCTCTCTCTCCTCTCCATCCTCTTCCTTCTCTTCTTCTTCTCTTTCTTCTTTTTTCTTCTCTCTCTCCTCTCCATCCTCTTCCTTCTCTTCTTCTTCTCTTTCTTCTTTTTTCTTCTCTCTCTCCTCTCCATCCTCTTCCTTCTCTTGTTCTTCCTTTTTCTTCTCTCTCCTCTCCATCCTCTTCCTTCTCTTCTTCTTCCTTTTTCTTCTCTCTCTCTCCTCCCCATCCTTTTCCTTCTCTTCTTCTTCTCTCCTTCTTCCTTTTTCTTCTCTCTCTTCTCTCCATCCTCTTCCTTCTCTTCTTCTTCTCTCCTTCCTTTTTCCTCTCTCTCTCCTCTCCATCCTCTTCCTTCTCTTCTTCTTCTGTCCTTCTTCCTTTTTCTTCTCTCTCTCCTCTCCATCCTCTTCCTTCTCTTCTTCTTCTCTTCTTCTTCCTTTTTCTTCTCTCTATTCTCTCCATCCTCTTCCTTCTCTTCTTCTTCTCTCCTTCCTTTTTCCTCTCTCTCTCCTCTCCATCCTCTTCCTTCTCTTCTTCTTCTCTCCTTCCTTTTTCCTCTCTCTCTCCTCTCCATCCTCTTCCTTCTCTTCTTCTTCTCTCCTTCCTTTTTCCTCTCTCTCTCCTCTCCATCCTCTTCCTTCTCTTCTTCTTCTCTCCTTCCTTTTTCCTCTCTCTCTCCTCTCCATCCTCTTCCTTCTCTTCTTCTTCTCTCCTTCTTCCTTTTTCCTCTCTCTCCTCTCCAT
>NC_134884.1:28261748-28264248 GCF_041734735.1 Babylonia areolata | reverse complement strand
TCAATGAATAGCTTATTGAACAGTACAACGAGAAAGTCCACAACAGATGTTATTTGCATGTTTTAGCATCTCACTCAAAATCTTGTCTGGGCCTGAACTTTTACCTGGAGAGAGCGAGAGAGAGAGAGAGAGAGAGCGACTGAGACAGAGAGAGACAGAGAGACGGAGAGAGACAGAGACAGAGAGACGGAGAGAGACAGAGACGGAGAGAGACAGAGACGGAGAGAGACAGAGACAGAGAGACAGAGACGGAGAGACAGAGAGACGGAGAGAGACAGAGAGAGAGAGGCAGAGAGAGACAGAGACAGAGAGACAGAGACAGAGAAACAGAGAGAGAGAGAGGCAGAGACATAGAGAGAGAGAGACGGAGAGAGAGAGAGAGGGACAGAGAGACAGAGACAGAGAGAGACAGACAGACAGACAGAAACAGACAGACAGACAGACAGAAACAGACAGACAGACAGAGAGAACGCCTGAAGGCAGACAGAAAGAGAGACACGAAGTCAGATACATCATCGAAAAAAGGTAGCAGGGTTTTTCCAAGCAGTGTTATAAGAAATAGATGAGAAACACATTTTGTTCGGTGACTTCATGGTGGGAGACACACACTGAGGCATACAGACAAGTTAGACAACTAGACAGACAACCAGACAGCCGGATAGCTAGGCGAACCGACATACTGACAGATAGACAGACAGACAGAGAGACAGACAGACAGAGAGACAGACAGAGAGAGACAGAGACAAGGAGACGGACAGACAGGCATACAGACAAGTTAGACAACTAGACAGACAACCAGACAGCCGGATAGCTAGGCGAACCGACATACTGACAGATACAGACAGACAGAGAGACAGACAGAGAGAGACAGAGACAGGGAGACGGACAGACAGGCATACAGACAAGTTAGACAACTAGACAGACAACCAGACAGCCGGATAGCTCGGCGAACCGACATACTGACAGATACAGACAGACAGAGAGACAGACAGACAGAGAGACAGACAGAGAGAGACAGAGACAAGGAGACGGACAGACAGGCAGACAGACGAACAGACAGATAGACTGACAGTCAGATATATAGTTAGATAGTTAGATAGATAGATAGATAGATAGATAGACAGATAGGTAGGTAGATAGATAGATAGATAGATAGATAGATAGATAGATAGATAGATAGATAGATAGATAGATAGATAGATAGATAGATTGGCCAAAAACAATACAAAAAAATAATAAAATAAAACAATACAAACGGAAACAAGCCACAGGTCTGTGTGTGTATTTTCCCAGCAAAGGACAGAGTTAAAGGACAGGCGTAGACCGGTGGGGAGGGAGGAGGGAGGAATTGGGGGGGGGGGGGTTCTGGGAGGGCGAGGGGGAAGAAAAGGAAATCTGGTTCGCCTTACTCCCTGCAGCCCACGTATGGAAGATGACAGCCTCCGATACCGGGCTGCGCAACTGCCTTTTGAAAAGGTCACACTTTCTCGGCACTGAAGGGGGTGTGTGGGTGGGTGAGGGGTTAGGTGAAGGGGGGGATAGAGAGAGAGAGAGAGAGTCGGAAAAAGAGAGGGAGTGGTGGAGAGAGGTTGTAGTAAATGGGGTTGTGGAGAGGGAGCAGTTTTCCATACTTTTATTACTACAGCACACAGATTTGGGGCAATGTATATGTACATAAATTTGGGGTTTTATTATAGGATCACAGTCTTTCACGAGCGCTCACACATGCACGTTCGCACACACACACTCACACACACAAACACACACACGCATACACGCATACACGACACACACAACACACACACACACACACACACACACACACACACACACACACACACACACACACACGTAGAGAGATGGTGGGAGAAGGGGGGAGATGTGGGGCTTTGGGGGGCGAGTTAGGGTGGACAGATGCGCACGTGCATCTCACATGTTTTGTTGTTGTTTTTTTGTTTTTTTTTTGTTCTATTTTTAGTTGTTGTGTTTTTTTTTTTTTTGTTGTTGTTGTTGTTTTTTGGGGTGGTTTTTTTTTTGGTTGTTTTTTGGTTGTTTTTTTTTTGGGGGGGGGGGGGGGGTTCCCGTTTCCAAACTGTAAATTTCAGAGTGCAAGTTTTGCTGCTTGTGTGACGAATCCTTGTTAGCCACCACCACCACCCCTCCCCACCCCGACCTCACCCCCCACCCCTCACCCACACACCCCCTTCGCCGCGGCCACCCGTCTCCATCTCCTTTTTTTTCACTCCTCCCTTCAGTCTCCAGTACCTTCCTACTTATTACCTCTCCCCTCCTCCAGTCCCCACTCCTTTCTCCACTGTTACCTGCTGGACTCAATACTACGTGCCATACTTTCACAACGTCTCTCTCTCTCTCTCTATCAAGGGCACCACATAGTCGGTTTTCTGTTCTGGTCAGTCAGTAGAGCTCAGTCCCTCGGTCTGTTGTTGTTGCACAGGCATCAGTCAGGAATAATGAGATGGTTTTCCGGTGTCTCGTCCTG
>NC_134884.1:28219248-28249248 GCF_041734735.1 Babylonia areolata | reverse complement strand
TCAACGCCAGACTCCTTTTTTCGGGCAGAAGGTATATGGGCTCCACACCATCTGTCCGACATGCCTGGAGGTGTGGGTTGTTTGGGAGATTGGCAATTTGCCGGGAGATGGCGGGGGGGCAGAACCGAAATCCTTGTTTTACTTGGTTGATGTGATTCTTTTTTTTTTTTTTTTTCTTTTTTTTTTCTCAAAGGGGGTGGGGGGTATGGGATGTTTACTTGTTGGCCCACGAGGGTGGATGAGAGAGTTTTCAGCCGTGTCCAAACATCTTCACTTACTGTGTCATTAATAATACTCTGAAATCAGCTGCATCGTCGGGAAGACAAAACAATTTTTGTTTCAAGTCGGCTCTGAATTGTGTAAACAATTGCACGCATGCAGACAAAAAAGAAAAATGTGTGGTGCCACTAAGTGATGACGCGCTAATACTTCACCGCCGCCCCCCCCCTCCACCACCATCACCCACACTAGCCCACCCCGCCCACCCCGGCTCTCTCACACACACACACACACACACACACACACACACACACACATGTATACACACGCACATCCTCACCAGACAAAGCAGCTCAAACTCCAACACAGAGAAAATTTAACTGCGGCGAGGAAAACTTGGCGTGCAATGCTCCAGAAAACAAAACAGATGTTAGGACTAATTGGCTACGTTTCTCAAACAGCAATCTTTTAAAAGAAATCAAATCAAATTAAATTAAAATGCTTTAAAAAAAAAACCAACAAACACACACACACACACACACACACACACACACACACACACACACACACACACACACACACACACAAAGCACAGACTGGCAGTATGTACTGATCAACAGGCGCAGGGCCACTGCTATATTTTGAAAGGGGCAGAAGTATTCTCAGCAAGAAAAAAAAAACACCAACAACAACGAAAACAAGCACATGCTTGTCGTGTCCAACTATGACCATCAGAACAGCAGAGGAGGCAACTTTTGTCCCAACTATCTGGGCTAGAATTTGATTATAGTGGAGAGTGTCTTGCCCAAGTTAACATCCCCACTCTCTCGGGCAAGAGGACCGTAGGATAGTCGGCGTTGGGATGGTCCCCCCAAAACCAAACAGTCGCAAGGATGCAGCACTAAGAGCCAGAGCAATCTTGCCTCCTAGTTTGAGAGGTACGGTCCCTCACAAAAGATCAAGTTGCAAATAAATTCCCAGTGCAGTCAGTGGAGAACCATTGATGCTGCATGCAGCTCTCACTTTGCTGTTGGCGTTTCAGTTTCAGTTTCAGTAGCTCAAGGAGGCGTCACTGCGTTCGGCCAAATCCATATACGCTACACCACATCTGCCAAGCAGATGCCTGACCAGCAGCGTAACCCAACGCGCTTATGATAGGCATTTGTACGGAAGGGGTACCTTCCTAAAGACATTGCATGTTAGTATGCTGTGGACGTTTCCTGCTCGTTGCCTTGGCTACATTATTACTTATTTTTATCTGTTTCATTATACTATTTCATTATTTTAGTTTGGTTTTGAAAATCTATCTTCTCAATTCACATTCGGGAGTAAAAGAGGGGGTTGTGGTTAACAGCTTTTTTTTTTTTCTTTTTTTTTATAGCGGTGATATTAGAGTCCATACGATGAAAGAACAGACGATAAAGTTTTAAAACAAGATCAACATGGAGAAGTTTGAGATAGCTTATGATAAACCGAGGCCGGCAGTGGATTTTAAGAACTATTTTTGCCCAATCTCAGAATCGGTTGCTCTATTTTGTTGCACTTGCCTCAACATCGGTGAGTTTATCACTGCAGTCCAGTTTGCCAGTAACACGCTCAGCGGGTAGTGAAACTGGGACAGTCAAAGGAGAAACGGTGGACGACATAATAATTAAACATATTATTTCTGTATATCCTGGTGGCACTATTGCACTTTTTTTTTAGTGCTGCAATCTCGGGGGGGGATTGTTGGCCTTCTTTTAGGGACCATTCCATGCCGACCAAGCTAAAGCCCTCTTGCTGAGAGACTGGGGCTGGAACTGGGGCAAGACACTACATCATGATCAAAATCTGGGCCTTATAGCCAGGATCGCAGATGCCGCCTCTGTTGTTTTTTTTCTGATGGTTATTGTTGGACACAACTGAGTATCACATAAGGTTATAGGTCTATGAATGTGTGTGTGTTTTGAATGATGTATCTCAATTAAAACGATAGACTGAAACAAAAAGAACATGTTTGTGTGTCTGTAAGTTTCGGCAGGCAAACCACACATCCATACTTTAATTTTTCTGTTGAAAACAAAACGTTTTTGCAAGTTTTTTCGATAGTACAAGTCAATTTCAGCAGAGAACTGAGCAAACATCAAGCAACAATGAACTGGTTTGGGTTTTCTTTGTGTGTGTGTGTGTGTGTGTGTGTGTGTGTGTGTGTGTGTGTGTGTGTGTGTGTGTGTGTGTGTGTGTCTGTGTGTGTGTGTGTGTGTGTGTGTGTGTGTGTGTGTGTGTGTGTGTGTGTGTGTGAGTGTGTTAGAAAAATTCCCCATGTATGTTATTTTCCAGAACATCAACCCGCCAGACCCCTAAACACACGTGTGCACACATTTACACGCATGCACGAACGCACATACACATACAGACACAAGCACACGCGCACGCACACACGCACCCCCTAGCCCCCATATATATATATAGATATATATAGATATATATATATATATATATATATATACATACATACATACATATATATACAACCACCAATACCCAACCACCCACTCCCCACATATACCCTTCATCTCTATAAGCGCGCACACACGCACACACACACACACACACACACAAACGCGCGCGCGCACACACACACACACACACACACACACACACACACACACACACACACACACACACACACACACACACACACACACACAGAGGCCACACATGTTTTCGTGCCCACTCCACCCCACCCCACCCCCTCAGTACATCCCGCCCAAACCCCCACCCTTCCTTTTCTTGTTCCTTATCCCCCCTCCCCCCCAATCCACCCCCCCCTAAAAAAAAACCCAAAAAAACCCCTCTTCGTTTGTTTGACTTGGGGGGTTCACGGTGGCGAATGTGTATCGGCCCCTTTCATGGGAACAGCAGGCATCTGAAACATAACTAACACTTGATTACAGGAGTAGTGTCATTGCTGGGAGACTGCAGCTGGAGGAGTGCTGACTGACTGACTTTGTGTGTGTGTGTGTGTGTGTGTGTAGGGGGGTGAGGTTGTGTTGTGACTCGTGTAGAGAGAGGGGAGAGAGAGTCAGAGATAGAGAGAGAGGGTGGAGAGCGGGAGAGAGAGGAGAGAGAGAGAGAGAGAGGGCGGGAGAGATAGGGGAGAGAGAGAGAGATGGGGGGAGGGCGGGAGAGAGAGGGGAGAGAGAGAGAGAAGGAGAGAGAGAGCGGGATAGAAAGGGAGAGAGAGAGAGAACTGGAGAGAGAGGGAGAGAAAGAGAGAGAGCGAGAGAGAGGGGAGAGAGAGAAAGAGAGAGCGGGAGAGAGAGGGAGAGCGGGAGAGATAGGGGGAGAGAGAGAGAGAGAGCGGGAGAGAGAGGGGGATAGAGAGAGAGAGGGGGAGAGCGGGAGAGAGAAGGGAGAGAGAGAGAGAAGGAGAGAGAGAGAGAGCGGGAGAGAGGGGAGAGAGAGAGAGCGGGAGAGAAAGAGAGATAGAGCGAGAGAGAGAGAGGAGAGAGAGAGTGCAGGAAAGAGAGAGGCAGACACACACAGAGAAAGAAACAGAGACAGAGAGGCCTAAGAAAGCGAAAGCAAGAGAGACTGACAGAGACAGACACACAGCCAGACAAACAGAGAAACAAAGAGACAGATAAAGAGACAGAACTGACAACAAGGCAGCAGTAAAATGACCATAACCGCATCCATAATAAATACGGTCAAAAGTTAGTGTCCGTCTATGTTCAAACCTCGCACTGGTGTTTCCTTGGTCACAGATTCTGTCCTCTGTACTGTCGGTCAGTGGGGGGAGGGGGGAGGGGGTCTTTTTAAGCCTGTCACCGGTCCCGCCCGATAACAGAACGAACAACAAGATAAAGCACACATAACAAAGACAAAACAACTGACAAAACAAATGACAAAATAAATGGACAGCCGGCTCTGCCCACTGGAAGCGTGCCTTCCCTAGGGGTGGGGGGGAAACGAGTCCTAGTTTCTCGTCTTTTCGTTTTTTCTTGTTCTTTCTTTCTTTCTTTCTTTCTTTCCTTTCTTTTCTTTTATCTGTGTGTGTGTGTGTGTGTGTGTGTGTGTGTGTGTGTGTGTGTGTGTGTGTGTGTGTGTGTACATTTTTTAATGTACTTTTCTTCTTTCTTTTTTTCTTTCTTTTCCTTTCTTTCTTTCTTTCTTAATTATCCCACAGGGCTGGGTGAAATTCGCTAATCTCGTGACCCGTTTCGGTTTGTTTCGTTTCTTTATCTTTCTTTTCTCTCTCTCTCTCTCTCTCTCTCTCTCTCTCTCTCTCTCTCTCTCTCTCTCTCTCTCTTTCTATTTCAGTATGTATGTATGTATGTAGGTAGGTAGGTGTTTTGAGTTTCTGCGTGCCTATTCATCTATTGATTTTTTTTTTATCTTTTTTTTTTTTTTTAGCATCCTATTTCGCCGCTGGAGGAAGCCCTTGCCGCGGCAGAGCGGCTGAGCCAATGAAAGGCGACGAGGCTACAGTCACGTGACACTGAGGAGCACGGCGAAGTCTGAACCATAGCTGACAAGATGACAGACCCAATTCAGAATGTGAACATGGTGGAAACTCCCACTTTTGTCCCACCTCTTTCGCCGATCTCTCTTGAGAGCAAACTAAAGAAAAGGAGAAGAAGAAGAAGAGGAAGAAGAAGAAGAAGAAGAAGAAAAAGGAGAAGAAGAAGAGGAAGAAGAAGGAGAAGAAGAAGAAGAAGAAAAGCGAAAAGCAAAAAAACATAAAACAGTGTTCAGCCCACACCGGAGAGAAACTGTCGGAATGGTATTGCATTATTATATTTGTTGAGGTGCATTGTATTGCGTTTCTTTTTGTCACAACATATATCTCTCCAGTGAAATCCGGACTGTTGCACCGGTCACAGTGTCAGCCCTAGTTGTTGCTTTTTTCAATTCAGTTCCCTGTCTGCAAGTGCATTAAAAATGAAAATTTGAGTTTACAACCCGAGTGGATTTTTCATGGGACCTCGGTTTCTCGTCTTAAAAAACAAACAACAAAAAACTCCCACCCACACCATTACTCAAGGTCTAGCGGAGTTGGGGGTGGGGGGGAGTATTAAAAACATTCCCAGTCTGTATAATATAGGAATCGAACTCGTGGACACCCACTGCAGTTCCCATTCGGGCGTATTTCCATTACTGTGGCCACCACGAGGGAGTAGTATGTTAAGTCAGTTCATCCATGCCATGCGTCCCGGACTAAAATTTAATTGCAGCAGGAAATGATTTTTCTCTGAAGCCAAACACTGAAACAGATGTGTACGACCATGCTCAATGAGTAATAATTTTATCGCTTCTTCTTCTTCTTCTTCCCCACACTCGGGTCCTCATCTTCTTATTGTCTCTTCGTCTGTTTCTATTATCTCTTCTTCTTCTACTACTTCTTCTTCTTCTTCTTCTTCTTCTCCACCTCTTCCTCCTCCTCCTCCTCCTCCTCCTCCTCCTCCTCCTCCTCCTCCTCCTTCTTCTTCTTCTTCTTCTTCTTCTTCTTCTTCTACCCCTCCTCCTTCTCCTCCTCCTCTTTCTTCTTCTTCTTCTTCTTCTTCTTCTTCTTCTCCACCACCACCTCCTCCTCCTCCCTCTTCTTCTTCTTCTTCTTCTGTTTTTTTACTTCATTATCATCATCGTCGTCGTCGTCGTCATCATCTTTTTCTTCTTCTTCTCCTCCTCTCTCTCATTCTCGTTCCCAGTCTTCTGCTCCTTGTCCTCAACTTGCACCCCACACTCCCACCTAACTCCTCTCTCCCCCCCCCCCCCCAGTCCCCCCCCCTCTCTCTCTCTCTCCCCCTCCTTCCATATCTCTCCTTCTCCTTCTCCTCCTCCACACTCGCTTATTTTCTCCTGGCATACCTGACATGGCTTCAGCACATTACAGGCATTATCCCCCCTAACACTCTTTTTTCGCCAGAGTGTTGGTAAGCGCGCGCCTCTTCTGTTCTCTGTGTTCCGTTTATTAAAACCACTCGGCAGGACAGTTGCTTGCCCTAGTTGTGCACAGACGCACGCATAAACACACACACACATGCACAACACACACACACACACACACACACACACACACACACACACACACTGCACAACACAACTCACACACACACACACGCGCACGCACGCAACACTACACAACACACACACACACACACACACACACACACACACAACTTCGTCAATTGCCACATTTAGAGGGAAGGGAGGGGGGAAGGGTGTAGAGGGGACGTCAGAGGGAGGGAGGGAGAGAGGGAGGGGCAGAGCAATGGATGGAGGTGGAGGGTTGGGTAAGAGGTGGAGGTGAGGGGGTGGGGGTGGAACGGAACAGACGGAAACAATAGAGAATGATGGAGCGTTGCTGTAGCTGTAGAGGAAAGAAGAAGGGAGGAGAATTAAGCCGACCTGTCGTTCAGAGAATGGAAAGAAAACACAAATTGCTTCACACTTCAGCTGGCATAGGCACTCGTAGAGAGATGGAACGGGTTTTCGTGCCACTGGCGTGCATTTTATGCGCTCTCTCTCTCTCTCTCTCTCTCTCTCTCTCTCTCTCTGTCTGTCTGTCTGTCTGTGTCTCTGTGCTTCTGTGTCACACAGATGACTCTCTCTCTCTCTCTCTCTCTCTCTCTCTCTCTCTCTCTCCCCTGTGCTTCTTCCCACATAGATGACTCTCTCTCTCTCTCTCTTTCTCTCTCTGTGCTTCTGTCTCACACAGATGACTCTCTCTCTCTCTCCTCTTTCATGAGGGGCAATGACCTATTCATAAAATAAATCACCTTTCTCTCTCTCTCTCTCTCTCTCTCTCTCTCTCTCTCTCTCTCTCTCTCTCTCTGTCTGTCTTTCTCTCTCTCTCTCTGTCTGTCTTTCTCTCTAACATGCTCTCTCTCCATCTCTCTAACTGTGTTTCTCTGTGCCCAGTCCTCTGCCCGTTTATCACCCAATTTCTCAGTTGTTTTTAACTATTTCTCCCTCTCATACCCCCTCACCCCTTCTCTCTCCATCTATCTCTCTCTCTGTCTCCCTGTCTCTCTGTCTCTCTCTCTCTCCATCTCTCTCTCTCTCTTTCTCTCTCTCTCACCTGTCGCGCTCTCTCTCTTTCTCCCATTCTCTCTCTCTCTCTCTTTCATGAGGGGCAATGACCTATTCATAAATAAATCACCTCTCTCTCTGTCTCTCTCTCTGTCTCTCTCTCTGTCTCTCTCTCTCTCTCTCTCTCTCTCTCTCTCTCTCTCTCTCTCTCTCTCCCCCCCCCCCCCCCCCAAATTTTTTCTGTTCGCCTTTCTGTCTGTCACGTTCAGAAAAATACAGACACACATCACAAACACACCCCCGTATGCCAGAAATCGAGACAACGTTTACACATATATGACAGATCAAACACACTGATAAACATGTATGTGCGCACGCGCCGGCCGCACCCAAACACACACATACACGTACTCCCGCTAACACTAACACACTCATACGCACACACACACACACACACACACACACACTCTCTCACACACACACACACACACACACACACACACACACACACACACACACACACACACAATCACAGCCCATCATCACAGTGCACACCACAACACACTACAAAAAACAAAAAACACACCCCCACACCCTCCACCCCCAAAAAACGTCTCCAAACCGGAACCGGAAAATCAATGGCAGTACAGTTAATTTCCGGTGACAAATTGTGCAGCCTGAACAAACAAGTCATACCAGCACTTTACGTTCCCAAGGGCCATCCTTGACGCTGTTCTCTCTCTCTGCCTCTCTGTCTCTCTGTCTCTCTCTCTCTGTCTCTCTCTCTCTCTCTGTCTCTCTCTCTGTTTATCCTTGCCATACAGATGTTTGACAAGCACTAACATTTCTTGTCTCGTTAGCAAAAACTGACCGGGGATAATCTGACAGTAGAAAAATAACACAGGGAAAAAAAAGAAAGAAAGAAAAGAGAAAAGGAAATACATGGAAAAAAAAGCGCAACAATCTGACAACACAGAAGAACAATGGAAAGAAAAGAAAAAAGAGGGAAGGGAATGGAGAATGTGAGTATGGTGGAGACAGATGGTGGGTTAGATAGATAGATAGATAGATAGATAGATAGATGCATAGATAGATGGTTTGATAGAGGGATGGATGGAGTTGGTAAGGTAGAGTGGGTAAGACTGATGGAGAGGGAGATTTAGCAGAACAGAGAGAGGGTGATTTATTTAGAGAAATGGGGATGGAGAGAAAGAGAGAGAGAGAGAGAGATGGGGAGAGAGTGAGAGAGACAGGGACAGAGAGAGAGAGGGGGGGGGGACAGACAGAAAGCAAGACAGACAGACCTAGAAAGAGAAAGGGGATGATAGAGACGGGATAGAGGAGGAGAGAAAGAGAGAAAATGGGAGAGAAGTGGAGAGAAAGTGAGGTGAGGGGAAAAAGAGAGGGCGGAGAGAAAAAAGCGTGGGAGGGAGACTCAGAGGAGGGAGAAAGCAAGATAGAAAAACAGAGAATGTGGGAGACAGAAAGAGTTGCTGGTAGAGAGACTGGAAGAGAGAGAGAGGAGGCGACCGAGAGAGAGGGGGGGGGGGGAGAAGAGACAGAGAAAGCGCGAGATAGAAGAGAAACAGTGGGTGGTAGAGAGACTGGAAGAGAGAGAGAGGAGGCGACCGAGAGAGAGAGAGAGAGAGAGAGAGAGGAAGAGAGAGGGGGAGAAGAGACAGAGAAAGCGCGAGATAGAAGAGAAACAGTGGGTGGTAGAGAGATTGGAAGAGAGAGAGAGGAGGCGACCGAGAGAGAGAGAGAGAGAGAGAGAGAGAGAGAGAGAGAGAGGGGAAGGAGAGACAGAGAAAGCATGAGATAGAAGAGAGAAGAAAAGGGGGAGAGTGAGAGCGTTTGAATGATGTGGTAAAGAGAAGGAATTATGCGGCGCGTACTGTCGCCCCTGCAGGGATTGTCGCCGGTTACAATATGTGCAGCCCTCACTGCATATATATCGTCGCTCTGCATATATTGTCGCCAGCGACATTATGTGTAGACCCTCACTGCATATAATCTCGCCAGTTGTTACAGTAAAAAAAAATTCAATGTAGAAATGACGATAGTGATTATGACGATCACTATGATAAGGGTTATAGTGGGTGCGTATGAGTGAGTGAGAGAGAGAGAGAGAGAGAGAGATGTGTCTGTCTGCCTGTCTGTCTGCCTCTGTGTGTGTGTGTGTGTGCGCGTGCGTGTGTGTGTGTTTGTGCGCGCGCGCGCACGCGTGTGTTTTCTTTTTCAAGAAAGTCTGGCACCACCAACTCCCCCACTACCTATCACACTCTCTTTCTCCATCAATCGTTCTCTGTGTGTGTGTGCGTGTCCGGTCTGTGTGAATGCGTGAATGTGCGTGTGCACGTGTGGGTGTGAGCATGCTTTGATCCATGTCTGTGCTTTCGTGCGGAAGCATCTGCGCCCATGGATGCTAAATTACGAACACGTATGTTTGCACACGCAGGAGTGCGTGTGTTCCCATGCATTAGAGACACCACCTCCCTTTTTTGTTCCACTCTTGTACCTGGTCAACTTACATGCCACCTGGTTCTGTCTTGTGTGTGTGTGTGTGTGTGTGTGTGTGTGTGTGTGTGTGTGTGTGTGTGTGTGTGTGTGTGTGTGTTAATGTGGCTTTGTTTAGTAATTGTAGGGCAGGAGCGGTACATTCAAAAAATGACTGACTTGTGAGAATGGGTTTACCCTTGTGAAAATAGTCATAGCCATTATGAGAGAGAGAGAGAGAGATGTGTGTGAATGTGTGTGTGTGTGTGTGTGTGTGTGTGGACGTGTCAAGGTGTAGTGTATGTGCACATTTTTATTTCAGAACTTAAATTCAGACTGCTTGGTATGTCTAAACAAAACTGGCATTGAGACATAGAAAGTAAGGATAAGTACATCTGGCTCTATTCATTTAAGAATCCGAAAAAAAATCTGTTATTACTAATAAATGGCATCGTACAATGCTTGCACAATGGGTTTTTATGCCAGGCACGTCCACAAATTATCCATGTCCTCTGTGTAACTCCACAGCTAATGATGACATTCATTTTATGTTTGATTGTAAAATTAGCGATGATTTGAGAAATATATGTGTTATTTTTTTAAAGAATTTTGCAAAAACTAAGGATCTCTTTTGCACTGATGTTAACATCAGAAGATGACGAAAAATGGCAAAATTTATATCAGAAGCTTTGTAGAACAGACAAAAATCACTAGAAACAGATACAAACTGAGTGGGTAGATCGGGTAGGTATTTTCTTCTTTAGCCAATGTTGCATTGATGGCGAAATGAACAGAGTTATTATGTGTTGGGTGGGCTGTTGGATGCTACCATTTTTTCTTCAATAAAAGAACTTTGTTTTGTTTTTGTTTTTATTTCGATATTTGCTTTCACCATTTTCATTCGTTTATTCTAATGTTTTGTTATGCAATGAACCGTGTTTTCACCCATGTCATAAGGACCTCATGGCCAATGACATTGAAGTGTCAACGTGTCAAAGCGCCTCTCTCTTGCTCTCCTACTTTCTCATTATCTGTCTGTCTATCCCTCTTCCTCTCTCTCCTCCTCCTCCTCCTCTTAACATTTTCACCACTTCACTTCTTGTTACAGTTCAGTTTGTGTCTTGTCAGCATGTCGTGTTTGTGGGTCGCGCGTGTTTTGTCCCTGTTTCGTGAGCCACATGTTTTCGTGCATTCCGTGAACCACATGTTTTTCTGTATTCCGTGAGCACATGTTTTCGTGTATTCCGCGTATTTCGTGAGCCACATGTTTTCGTGCATTCCGTGAGCCACATGTTTTCGTGTATTCCATGAGCCACATGTTTTCTTGCATTCTGTGAGCCACATCTTTTCGTGTATTCCGTGAGCCACATGTTTTCGTGCATTCCGTGAGCCACATGTTTTCGTGCATTCCGTGTATTCCGTGAGCCACATGTTTTCGTGTATTCCGTGAGCCACATGTTTTCGTGTATTCCGTGAGCCACATGTTTTCGTGCATTCCGTGAGCCACAGGTTTTCGTGCATTCCGTGTATTCCGTGAGCCACATGTTTTCGTGCATTCCGTGAGCCACATGTTTTCGTGCATTCCGTGAGCCACATGTTTTCGTGTATTCCGTGAGCCACATGTTTTCGTGCATTTCGTGTATTCCGTGAGCCACGCACTTCACGCACAGTAATCAAGTCATGTGACTAGGGTGATCCCTGGGCTGACTGGCCAACACTGTCTTGGCGGAGAGACTCTTGGGTGTTGCTCTGGGCAGTCAAGAAGCTCCCAGGGAAGAGGTAGTCAGATGAACTGAGGAGTTGAAGGGATTTGTTACCACGTGTGAATGAAGGCACTTAGGAACGCTTTTAAGGTCGAAGACACTTAATGAAGATAAGACAGTGGAAGAAGACTTTTGTCCAGGTAAAAGTCCAATTTTTGCATCCTAAATTATTGTACCTATTTTACCGGCAGTTTTTGTGCTTGTATGGACCGATATTACCAATAGTAGATGTTGCTACCCATTTTCAGTGAATTTCGACTTTTCATTTTGTACGTCATTTTACAGAATTTTGATGCGGATTCAATCACTTAACTTACGTACTACCATCTTGCTTTTCTCCGTTTTTCGTCCCACAAACCATGGAAATGTAACCAATAGGTGCTGAATGATTTAGGATGCTCAAATAGGACATTACCCATATGAAGGCACTTATGAACACTTTTAAGGCAGAAGACAATGAAGAGAAGACAGTGGAAGAAGATTCAAGATTCAGTATCAGTATCAGTAGCTCAAGGAGGCGTCACTGCGTTCGGACAAATCCATATGCGCTACACCACATCTGCCAAGCAGATGCCTGACCAGCAGCGTAACCCAACGCGCTTAGTCAGGCCTTGAGAAAAAAAAAAAAAAATATATATATATATATAAGCGTACATACATAAATAAATAAATAAATAATAATTATGATGAAAAAAAAAATTACTCAAGGATAAAGATTTTAGGCCTTGCCTAGTCTTCCAATCTGTCCTTGTGACAACAACAACAACAAATACACGATAAGACACAATAAGAGGAGGAGGAAGAGAAGACTTTGTCTAGAAGACTGCTTTGCGAGGAGATTCAAGAGCTTGAAAGACAGGCGGACCATGTCTTCCGGGAGGACCGGCGGCGCGGCAAAGTTGGCGCCAGAAGACGGAGATGGAAGACACCGCAATGTGCCTAGCAGTCGGCGCCACAGCAACATGACGTCAGGTGGCTTAGTAACTGTTTGTGTTGTTGTGTGTTGTGTTCTGTGTTTAAGTAATTTCAAAGCACGCAGGGGTTTTAAAGGGAAGAGAATGTAACTGGATGTAAAAAAAAAAAAAAGTAAATTGTTTGGTCTTTGTGTGTGGAATGAGAAGTGTGTGTGTGTGTGTGCGCAGAGTCCAGAGTTGTCTTTTTCTGTCTTATTTCTTGAGTGTGTGTTGTCCTGTGTTCTGTTAGTGTTACACTTCTCTTCCTCCCCTTCTCCTCCTCACCATCATCCATCTCCATCTCATTTTCCTAATTCTCATCATTTTTCCTCCTCCTCGTCAATTATCACCCCCATCACCATCATCATCATCTTTCTATTCCCCCCCCCTCTCCTCGTCATCATCATCACCACCATCATCATCCTTCTCCTTTTCCTATTCTTCTCGTTCTCATCCCCGCTACCTTCCCCTCCCTCCCAAATCATCTTCCTCTTCCTTATCAACATTCTTCTCTTTCCCCTCCTCTCACCCCTTCCAACCCCCCCCCCCCCGCCCTCCCCTCCCAGCACCCCCTGCCCCCCGCGCTAAACAAAATGTGTCCCATGTTGGTCCTACCCCCACCCCACCCCCAATTTACGTATTATGTCTAATGTATGTACAGTACCTCCTTGCAAACAGGCCGGTAGCCTTACAGTAAAGTATTTCACAGTTCTCCGTCTCTCCCATTTCCCTTTCCTCCTCCTCTTTCCTCCTCCTCTTTCCCCTCCTCTTCTACCTTCTCCTCCCCAAGCTTCCTCGTCCACCGCCACCTTCTCATCATCTTCCTCCTCCTCCTCCTCCTCCGTATCATCATCATCAATCTTCTCCTCTTTCCCATCCTCTCACCCCATAACCCCTCCCCCCCCCACACGCTCCCACTAAACAAAATATTGTGTCCATGATATTGGTCCTCCCCCCTCTCCCTTATTTACGTATTTGTGTGTCTCACATGTGTGCACAGTTCCTCCTTGTCAACTGGTCGGTGGCCTTGCAGTAAAATATTTGAGTTCCGAGTTTCCCTTCTCTCTCTTTTGCCCCCGCTCCTCCTCTTCCTCCTCCTCTTCTTCCTCTTCCTCATCCCCTTCTCTTCCTCCTCCTCTTCCTCCTCCTCTTCCTCCTCCTCCCCTCTTGCTCCTTCTCCACCTATTCCTCTTTCTCCTGCCCCCTCATCCTCATTCTCCTCTTCCTCCTTCCTCCTCTTCCCTTCTCTTCCTCCTCCACCTCTTCCTCCTCTTCTCCCTCCTCTTCCTCCACCTCCTCCTCCTCCCCTTCTCTTCCTCCTTCTCTTCCTCCTCCTCCCCATCCTCTTCCTCCTCCTCCTCCCGCCACCACCACCTTCTCCCAGCCTACCATAGTACAGCGCCATAGGATGGTGATACGAGGGAAGCAGAGAGAGAGAGAGAGAGATTGGAGACAGCGGGCCGCAGCAACAATTGGGACCTGTACTGCTGGCCCACCGCTGTTGTTGGCCCAGCAAACATGATCAGCGCGCCGCAGCCCCCCACCCCCCTCACCCACATCCACAACCGTCCTAACCCCCTCCTCCTACCACCCACCAACCCACCCACCCACCCACCCACACCCTGATCCTTCCTCTGATTGATCCAGAGCGGTTGTGTCGTTCTCTGCTACCCCCCCAAAAGCCCCGATAGATCCCCAGCTCCCCTCCCCTCCGCTCCCCCTCCTCCGCATCCCCCCACCCCCCACCACACCCCCCTCCCAACCCCCATTCCCTCGCCTCAGTCCTCCCACTGTCTCTATATATACGCCAAGTCCGCGTCAGATCGTGTCGGAGATAGGTCTTGTCCAACGTAATGAGGTGTGAAAGACCTCCCCCACCACCACCACCCCTTCACCCCACTCCCACTCCCACCCCACCCCACTCCTCTCCTCTCCTCTCCTCCACTCCCACCTCCCACACAGTGCGGGTGGAGGATGGGGTTTTTGTTGATTTTTTTTTTTTTTTCGTGGGGGTGGAGGTGGGAGTTGGTTGTTTTTTAGTTGTTTTTGTGGGATTTTTTTTTGTTGGTTTTTATTTTGTTGTTTTGTTGTTGGTTTTTTTGTTTTTTGCAGGGTGGGGGAAGGGGGTTGTGGGGGGGGGGGGAGACAGACTGGGAGGAGAGAGAGAGAGAGAGAGAAGATGAGACGATCAGGGACGAGCTGGGTGGAGAAAGTGAGGGGGTGGGAGTGGAGTGGAGTGGTAGGGGAGGAACTGCATTACATGAGGAGAAGAAGAAGAAGAGAAGAACGAGATGGTGGAGCGGGGAGTGGGGTGGCAGCAGGAAATATTTCTCTTTCAAAAAAAAAAAAAAAAAAAAAAAGAAGAAGTGGTGTGTTTGGAGGAGGATAGCGAAGTAAACAAGTTGTACAAATGTATTTTCCTTGCCTGCCAATTAGGATATGAAGAAAACGGACGAGGAGAAACGTGAGAGAGAGAGAGAGACATAGATACAGAGACAGAGACAGACAGCCATACAGACGGACAGAATCTTCCCTGCCTGGCAATTACAGAGGCTTTTACAAATCTAACCCCACCCCCCACCCCCCACCCCGAGAGATGAGGCAGGCTCTACAAATCTAACTCCCCCACCCCCCACCCCCCACCCCGAGAGATGAGGCAGGCTCTACAAATCTAACCCCCCACCCCCACCCCCCATTCCGAGAGATGAGGCAGGCTCTACAAATCTAACCCCCCACCCCGAGAGATGAGGCAGGCTCTACAAATCTAACGCCCCACCCCCACCCCCCACCCCGAGAGATGAGGCAGGCTCTACAAATCTAACCCTCCCTCCCCCACCCCCCACCCCGAGAGATGAGGCAGGCTCTACAAATCTAACCCTCCCTCCCCCCCACCCCCCTCCCAGAGAGATGAGGGAGGCTCTACAATAACAAAGCACAACATAGCACAGCACAACAACACAACAGCACAGCACAGCACAACATAAGGGTAGGGGAAAACAAACAAACAGTACCCATCCCTGTCCTTCGCAATCCTGCGATTATTTCACTTCACCACCTTCACCTATCCCGTAGTCTTGTGGACCGTTGGGGCGCCACAGGTGATCTGGCAACCAGCATCCTCCAATCCTCTCGGTTTTCTGACCTCCTGACTGTATCGCTCAACCTCAAGCCCGTCCATTCTGGGATGTTGTCCTCCCATCTCTTCTTCTGTCTGCCTCTCCTTCTCCCCCCTTGCACTGTGCCCTGCAGGAATGTCTTGGCAAGTCCTGATGATCTTGTGACATGGCCTGGCCATACCATTTGAGCTTGCGAATCTTGACCAAGGTCAACAGGTCTTCGTAGGGCCCAATGACTTGCCTGATTCTGTTTCGAACTTCTTTGTTCGTGATATGATCTTTGTAGGAGATGCCCAGGAGTCTTCGAAAGCATCTCATCTCAGTGGACTGTATTCTCTTTTCTATTTCAGCTGTTAAGGTCCACGATTATTTAGAAATCGTTTTATTCTTACTGGAGGCTGTTCCGTTTCTTAATTAAAACCGTTAGCCTAACGTGGACCTAACTATGTTAATTTCTTCACACTTTTTCTTACCTGACCTTGAAATTCTGCCAGACAGATTCCGAGTGTTATATTTTCCCTACCAGTGAAAAGTGTCCTTTTTCTAATGTATTTACGTCAGTGGCGAATTTGTCTTGAATGATATCACATTATGTGAAAAGCTGCTATGAAAATAAAGTTATGCTGCTAATGTTGCTGCTGCTGACTCTACTACTCCTACAACTACTACTACTACTACTGTTTGATACACATCAAGTATGTTTTCGTTTGTTTCTTGCTTTCTTTTACTGCAGGTTCCAGGGCAAACAACTTACAAAGATAGCAACTCAGGGCAGCTCCAACATCAGATCAGTGAAAGAGGAGAGAGGATTTAATACATCATAAGCAGAACATAATCTGGAGTTGTCGAGCAAGCCATTTGGAATGTTCACGGGACATTGTGGAATAAACCACATAGAACCCAAAGAAATGGCGTGTTAGCCTGCCTCTCTCTCTCTCTCTCTCACACACACACACACACACACACACACACACACACACACACACACACACACACACATTCACTTCACATAAGAGATAGGAAAGACGGAGAAAGATAAAAGAAAATGGAAGATGGAAGGGAGAAGGGTGCCATGCCCCCCTCTCAAAAAAAAAAAAAAAGGAATAATTTGGACAAATATAACAGAGCTAATCTGGGCTCGTGCATTTTATGCCACAACCACCCCTTTCACGAGACACAGCTCCTCTCTTTTCATTGGTCCAATTGGCGCAGCGTGGGCACCCGCGTTTCTCATTCACCGAGATATGTTATGGCGGTGTTCCATCAATGTTCAACTACCGTCATTAACGCAATGGCATGTGTGCGGAAGGCTCCCGAAGAGTGTTCCTGATTGAAGAAATGACCGGGAATACTACATTTTGTTTACGCATTAATAATAAAACAAAGAAAGAAACAAAAAAAAAAAAACACACACACATGTCACTTGTTTACATTGGAGGGAAGGACATGACAGATCTTCGTTTTCCTTCTCGTCCTTCTTTCCCAACATCATGTGGATGAGGGTAATAAAACACGCTCTGTTTGTGTCACTTACATTGCTTCGATAAGGTGACCTTATATATATATATATATATATATATATATATATATATATATATATATATATATATATATATATATAATGTGTGTGTGTTTGTTTTAATGAATCTTCCAGTTTCGAAGTTTGGAGGAGTAGTCGCCATAGAAGACAAAACAAATCAGAAAGCTTTTTTTTTTTCTTTTAAGCCACAAAAAACAGCGAGATATTGCTACCAGAAGCGCTGATGGACCACATTGTACATCTTGGCAGCGGGTTTGGTTGTGGAATTCTATCAACCTGCTGAACGCATAAAGAATTTTCTCTCTGTCTCTGTCTCTCTCCTCTCTCTCTCTCTCTGTCATTCTCTTTCTCTCTCTCTCTGTCTCCGTCTGTCTGTCTGTCTCTCTGTCATTCTCTTTGTCTCTGTCTCTGTCTGTCTGTCTGTCTCTCTGTCTGTCTGTCTCTCTCTCTCTCTCTCTCTCTCTCTCTCTCCCTCCCCCTCAAAATCTTCAAGAGGCGACGAGACCATTCACTTAGTTAAGGTTTGTGGAACTATGTATAAAAACAAAATCTTCAAATGGGGCTTGATCCTTTTTACTCTCATATCCGGAGAACAATATCACTTGACCATTCTCTGTACATTTCAGATATATATATATATATATATATATATATATATATATATATATATATATATATATATATATATATATCGGGTGCCCAAAAAAGAAAATTAACCGCTTTTTGACAAGTATTTTCCCAGTGATAGAGAAACCGAATTCATTGAGAATTTTTTGACGTGCTGTCTTGAATTTGACAATATTCGCATAATTTGCGCCCGAACTTTTAGATATTTTGCAGACCTGTTCATAATACCCTAAGGTTAGTGTGTAAAAAATTTTCAATGAATTCGGTTTCTCTATCACTGATAAAATACTTGTCAAAAAGCGGTTCACTTTTGGGGGGACACCCGACAATATATATATATAAGACTGGGAACTGACGGCGAAACGTGAAGTGGACAATGAACATGCTAACAACAACGGAAAACAAGAACCAAGAAACACACAGTTGCTGCAAAGAAGAAGAAAAACAAACCAAAACAAAACAAAACAAAACACAAAACAAAACGAGTGTGCAGCGGAGTGGACTGGAAGAAGTAGGACTCCCGCCCGGTCACAGCTGCCGTGTAGTAGTTTCTGTGCTGCACGTGCCAGCCCAATGAAGGCCACCTTGCCGTCGCAGTGTGTGGTGTGGTGTTGCTTGCACAGTTCTTCACGCCGCCTTGCTTTCAGAGCTCTTCTGCTTGGCAATACAGCCTTTGAATCCACCACCACCACCAGTGGAGTTAGAGTTTACTGACCTACTGGCTACTGGGCCTTGGTGTGGTGAAGTTACGTCAACGACCATAATCATATTGGCAAAATCCCTAAAGGTCACTTTGTTCAGTGCTTAATTATGCTACTATGCAAATGATACACCTTAGGTGAAATGAGTTTTTTTTTGGTTCTCTTTTTTTTTTATATCTCGATGGATTGTTCAAATGATGCTTTCGTCTGAATGCTATATTGATGTTATTAAGTTATTGTTTTTTGTTATTGTTGTTGATTTTTTTTTTGTATGTGTATGTATCGTCTATTTTGTCTCCCTTTTTTGTTCCTACATATGTAGGTATATCAGTTGTCTACATATTATCAAAATGCAAAATAAAATAAAGATTTAAAAGGGGAAAAGTACATTTTTTTTCAAAAAGTTGTTCAAGGGCTTGGGCCTTGGTTCGGTGAAGAGTGTGTTGTTCGAGGGAGGGTGGGGATGGAGTGGGGTGAGTTCCCGAACCATCACCACCACCTCCTCTCTCTCCACTCCAGTTTTATCGGACAAACATTGCTCCTCCATCCATCCCCACCTTTCGACACCCCCCACCCCACCCCCACCCCCAGTCCCCCTCCCCCCTCCCTTTCCTCTGTTTGTACCGACCATAAATACCGAGAATGCTCGACAAACGCCATGATGGGAGGGGAGGGGGGGCCGGGGGGGGGCATGTACGTTGAGAACATACATGTCAACGAAAAATGGTCTTAGTATGTGAGGAGAAGAAATTGTCGACTAATAATACTAATAATAATAATAATGGTATTTATATAGCGCTTAATCTTCTGCAGAGACAAATCAAAGTGCTTTCGCACCAGTCATTCACACGCATGCATAACTCTAAAACTGTAGAAACTAAAGACAAGGAAGAGGCAGGCAAGGGAGGCTATTTTGGGAAGAGGTGGGTTTTAAGGCCAGACTTGAAAGAGCTGAGTGGCTGAGTGTGGAGACTTGACGAAGCGAAAGAGGAAGTTCATTCCAATTGCAAGGTCCAGAGACAGAGAAAGAACTGAACAGAAGGAGCTGGTCTACAGTAGGCTTTTTTTTCCCCCGTTCCTGTTTCTTTTTGACTGCTGCAACAATATTGTTCACATCGTCGTCATGCCATTCAGCCTGAAAGACACAATAATCATTGAGAAAAAAAAAAAAACATTTTGAGGGCTTTTTGGTTTCCAGTTTAGTGGAAATCGTCGCGCATCTCTCGTTCCTTCACAATCTACACTGTATGCATCAATACACACACACACACACACACACACACACACACACACACACACACACACACACACGTACGCACACACTCACAGAGAGAGAGAGAGATATAGTCTTTTGTGTTTTCTGTGACATTATTGTTCTAGGTCCTGGTTCTTATCAATTACCATCATGATGAAGACCTGTCCCTCATGGAAACGATGTACGGATATTGCTTTACTTTTCATTTTATTTATCTATTGTTTTTTGTTGTTTTTGTTGTTGTTTTTGTTTGTTTTGTTTTTGTTTGTTTGTTTGTTTTTTTTGGGGGGTTGCCTCTATTTTTCGACGCCCTCTCCCAGAGGAGTGATTCTCAAGCACGTGCCAATTCTTCCGGTCACGAGCACGTCAAGCTCTTTCCGTTCTTCTCCATTCTCCTGCAGTCCACAGGGAGCTATTCTGTTCCTTGCACTTCCCAGGGATGGAGCGAGAGAGACAGAGGTAGAGACAGACAGAACGGGAGAGAGAGAGAGTGAGAGTGAAAGAGAGGGAGAGAAGGAGAGAGAGGGGGAGAGGGAGATAGTCACAGAGATGGAGCGAGACAGAGGAAGAAACACAGACGGAGCGAGAGAGAGAGTGGAAGAGAGAGAGGGGGAGAGAGACTGCCATTCTCTCCTTCCTTCCATCAGAGATGAAGCGAGAGAGACAAGAGACAGACACACAGACAGAGCGAGAGAGAGAGTGAGTGAGAGTGAAAGAGAGGGCGCGAGAGAGGGTGGGGGGGAAGGAGAGAGACACAGAGAGAAACTCAGAGATGGGTCGAGAGACACAGACAGAGCCACAGAGAGAGAGTGAGAGTGAGAGTGAAAGAGTCGGAGAGAGAGAGAGAGGGTGGGAGAGGGAGAGAGAGGCACAGACAGAGCGGGAGAGAGATGGGGGGGGGGGGGAGAGGGGCGAAGAGAAGGAAAGAGAGACACACCGAGAGACTCCGGGATGGAGCGAGACAGAGGCAGAAACAGACAGAACGAGAGAGAGAGAGAGTGGGCCGGGGGGGGGGGGCCGGGGGGGGGGAGTGAGGGAGGAGAAGAAGAGAGAGACACACCGAAAGACTCAGAGATGGAGCGAGAGAGACAGAGGCAGAAACAGACAGAACGAGAGAGAGAGACGGGGGGGGAGGCGGGGAAGAGTGAGGGAGGAGAAGGAGAGACAGACACACCGAGAGACTCAGAGATGGAGCGAGAGAGACAGAGGCAGAAACAGACAGAACGAGAGAGAGAGACGGGGGAGAGGCGGGGAAGAGTGAGGGAGGAGAAGGAGAGACAGACACACCGAGAGACTCAGAGATGGAGCGAGAGAGACAGAGGCAGAAACAGACAGAACGAGAGAGAGAGACGGGGGAGAGGCGGGGAAGAGTGAGGGAGGAGAAGGAGAGAGAGACACACCGAGAGACTCAGAGATGGAGCGAGAGAGACAGAGGCAGAAACAGACAGAACGAGAGAGAGAGACGGGGGAGAGGCGGGGAAGAGTGAGGGAGGAGAAGGAGAGACAGACACACCGAGAGACTCAGAGATGGAGCGAGAGAGACAGAGGCAGAGACACAGACAGAGCGAGTGAAAGAGTGGGAGTGAAAGAGACGGAGAGAGAGGGGGGGGGAGAAGGAGAGACACACAGAGAGACTCAGAGATCATGGAGCAAGAAAGACACAGACAGAGCCACAGAGAGAGAGAGAGAGTGAGTGAAAGAGACGGAGAGAGAGAGGGTGGGAGAGAGAGGGAGAGAGACAGACAGACAGACAGACAGAGCGGGAGAGAGAGGGGGGGAGAGAGAGTGGGGAGGAGTAGGAGAGAGAGAGACACACAGAGACTCAGAGATGGAGCGACAGAGACAAAAGGCAGAGACACAGACAGAGCGAGAGAGAGAGAGAGTGAGTGAAAGAGAGGGCGAGAGAGAGGGTGGGAGAGAGGGAGAGAGACCCACAGACAGAGCAGGAGAGAGAGGGTGGGAGAGAGAGGGGGAGGAGGAGAGAGAGACACACAGACTCAGAGATCATGGAGCGGGAGAGACAGAGGCAGACACACAGACAGAGAGAGAGTGAGAGTGAAAGAGAGGGCGAGAGAGAGGGTGGGAGAGGGAGAGAGAGCCACAGACAGAGCAGGAGAGAGAGGGGGGAGAGAGAGGGGGAGGAGGAGAGAGAGACACACACCGAGAGACTCGGAGATGGAGCGAGAGAGACAGAGGCAGAGACACAGACAGAGCGAGTGAGAGAATGAAAGTGAAAGAGGGGCGAGAGAGAGGGTGGGGAGAAGGAGAGAGAGAGATGGAGAGAGAAAGACACAGACAGAGCGAGAGAGAGAGTGAGAGTGAAAGAGACGGAGAGAGAGGGGGTGATGGGAGAGGGAGAGAGAGAGGGTGGGGACAGGGGGGAGGAGAAGGAGAGAGACACACACCGAGAGACTCAGAGATGGAGAGAGAGACAGACAGAAGCAGAGACACAGAGCGGAAGAGAGAGTGAGAGTGAAAGAGAGAGGGAAGAGGGAGAGAGAGACACACACACAGAGACCTAGGGATGGAGCGAGAGAGACAGAGGCAGAGACACAGACAGAACAAAAGAGAGAGTGATAGTGAAAGAGAGGGGGGAGAGGGAGGGACAGAGAGAGAGAGACACACACACACAGACATATAGAATGGAGTAGGTGGGGGGGGGGGGAGAATGACCTTTTTTTTTTTTTTTCTTTTTTTTTTTTTACCAGGGAAATGAGACAATCACAATGACATCAATGCTCCCCCCCACCACCACCCAGCCCTGTGGGTACAAAATCAAGAAAGACAACCGAGAAATGAGCTAGACAGAAAAACAGACAGACAGACAGACAGACAGACAGAAAGGAGATCACCGTCTGATAACAAAGTTTGAGGACTCCAGAGGGCATTGAGGAGTGAGTGTATTTGTCAAGGGGCTGAGTGCCGAAACTGGCCTCAAAGAGAATTTGGGATTGAAGAATCGAATGATCAATAAAAAGAAGAAAAAAAGTCTTCTTTCTTCAAAATAACACCCCCTCTCTGTGTCTCTGTCCCTGTCTGTCTGTCTGCTCTCTCTCTCTCTCTCTCTCTCTCTCTGTATTTTGTTATCAATGAACATAGCGTCGCAGTTTTAAGTAGGATCAAAATAAGATATTTCTTTCTCAACATTTAGTTATGCTCTCTCTCTCTCTCTCTCTCTCTCTCTCTCTCTCTCTCTCTCTCTCTCTCTCTCTGTCTCTCTCTAATTTGTTATCAATGAACATACCGTCGTAGTTTCAAGTAGGCTCCAAACCCATTGTGTAATGAGTGATCCATTCTGACTGTCACGGCTCGTCGTGTTCATTTGTGCGCGTGTTCGTCTCCCTCCCCCTCCTCTCCCTCTTCCCTCTCCCTTTCCCCTCTCCCTTTCTCCCTCCTCTCTCCCCCTTTTTGCTCTATCGTTCTCTTGTGTGCTCAGTTCAGTTCCGAACTAAAGCACGTGAATCTGTTGTGATGTGTGTCTGATATGTCCGTATTCCTTCTCGTTCTGAACTTTTGAGATGAGTTCGGAGTTGGCGTCATTTTGTAGAAAGGGTTTTGCTTTGCCTTTGGTGCCGAGCTTTGGTTAGAGAAGGGTCGCCGAGCCAGCAAGCGAGCTGTTGGGGACTCTCTTGGACAGTCGTGGGGTTCGATTCCTGTGTGGCCCCCTACTTCCTCTGTGTGGGGTCTGTGTTCTATGTTTTCTCCTGGGCCAGTGGTGTGCCTGATTCCTGGTGACAGGTGAGGGGGGAGTTGTATAGTTTGTCCTCGTGGTGTTAGTGTTGTAACTTGACATTTGTTGGCATTTCGGAATTGTTTTATCGGAACATCTTTTAAATCCAGTATTCTTTTATTTCTAGATATTTTGGGATAATCGATAAGGTTGTGTTTTGGGTTGTTATTTTGCTATGTATTCAGCTCAAGTTGTTTCAGATTTATTTCCTTATTGAACTGTGTCTAACTGCAGCCTAAGATTTCCAAAACATTTGTGTGGTGTTTGGGATTGTGATTGGGAGATTGCAATATTTCCTCATTGAGTTTTGTTTCTATAGTTCGAAACTAGCATTATAAATAACGACAAATTTTCATTTAGGGTGCATGTCTTTTGCGAATTATACGAGGGTTTAACTCCTTCATTATTAGAGAAACAATAATGGGCGGTTTCTGTACTTTTTGGCGTGAAAGTGACTGTATATGATGAATCCACATGCTCCTCAATTTAGCTTAATGTATTGAGGAGCGGAGGGGGAGGGGCGGGGCAGTCTTTTGTAAGAGCATAGTCTCCAGAGACATGGGAGTCTGTTACAGATTTATTACCTGTGATTTTTCCTGCCATCCCGACGGAACTCCAGGGTTCGCCTCTGCAGTGGTCTTAATTCCCCTTCAGCCCTGTCCGTTCCAAATTCCCTCACTCCCACTCCTTTCCCCGACTTCCATATTTCCAACGTCCTCACCCACAGTCCCTCACGCCGTTCCACCTTCTCCGATTCTGCAGACATGCGACTTAAGCGAGTTCGTTGACACTGGCCTTCAACGGACGAGCTTGTGTTTGGCCCAAGTGAACTGACATTGTGTAACTAAAGGAGTGTTGCAGTAGTTAAGGGGGTTAAATTTGTCTGGAACAATGTTTCAAAACGCAACAACTGTAAAGAACTGAGCTGAACTTTCTATGTCCGTGTTGTGTTGTCGGGGTGTTAGTCTGGGAAGGTGCGGGGATTCATGGACAACCCCTTATGGGTTGTGACACTGACCCATTCTGGAACATCAAAGCAATTTTTCTGATATAATTAAATCATCCGTTTTTTGTTCCATGGGAGACAGCACTATGAATTACATCTTTCCAGAATTGAAGGCCATAAAAACGGTGGAGTTCAAGGCGAATAACGTCAAAGGTGGTGCTGGGTAATGATACTGGCCGTGACAAGTTTCGGTGCAAACTGATAGGTCTGTCATTGAATAAGATATTTAAAAAATAATTTTAGATAATCATAAATAATAATAATAATAATAATGATAATAATAATAATAAATATATAAACAATTTAGGGGGTTATTATCTTTAATTCTGTACATAACACTCAATTTGTGTGTGTGTGTGTGTGTGTAGGAAGCTATGGGGTTTTTGAAGTGTGTGTAAGTGGAGTGGGGTAGGAGGAGGAGGAGGGGGGGTATATGCGGTATTTTGAAGTGTGTGTGTGTATATGGGAGTGCGTGCGCACGCGTGCGTGCGACCACTGGAGCACAGTCCGTGATCACACGGTGTCAGCAAGCAATGTCAAAGGTGAGCTGTGTTCATGGCTCCACACAAAAAAAAAAAAGCAAAAGCGCCCAGGGCACCGGAAGTGAGGTGTTCTTAAAAAAAAAAACAAAAAAAAAACCCACACCCAAAACTACCAGCCAAACGCCGGACGCCACACATCTTCAAACACTTCAAGTTGCTTATTCTTCGTGCCACTCGAAGTTTGTAGAACTGCTGTTGATGGTGGTTTCGTTTGTTTGTTTGTTAGTTTTTTCTGAAGTTGTTCACGTGCAGATGTGCCCAAGTGGCTGTGAAGGAAGGTATGTATGTATGTACAGGCAAGGGACAAGGCTCTTTACTTTGGGTTGTGCTTTATGAGAGGAAGGGACAGCGGTCGTCCTCCACTTCCATTTTTTTGTTTGTTTTTTTATTGCAGCTTTTATTTCTTTCTTTTTTTCTTTTCCTTTTTTGGTTTCCTTGGTGCGGTGTTAATCTGTGTGAGTTGTCTGCGTGTACGCGAGCGTGTGTGTGTGTGTGTGTGTGTGTGTGTGTGTGTGTGTGTGTGTGTGTGTCCACTGTAAGAACACATTCAGATCTTTGAAAACAATACGCTATGGCGGATACGTTATCAACTGATTGACGCATTTCGACACAGTTTGTAAGGATGACAATATTATACCAGATTTTAGGTCTGGCTTTCGGCACACATGTACTGTCCAAGTTTCTCTTTGGAGAGAGAGAGAGAGAGAGAGAGAGAGAGAGAGAGAGAGAGAGAACAGACTCATAGCATGGAAGAAAGAGAGAGAGAACATAAACACTCACAGGGAGAGAGAGAGCCAAGTGACTAGACGTGTAGTGTGAGTGGTGAAGACAGAAGGCAGAAGAGGGCCCTTCAAGTCGCTGTGGGGACAGTGAGGAAGCCACTCACACCACCACCAAGGATGCTACTTCAACGCCCGGGAATCAGTCTGGAACCTTACACCTGCAGCCTGGATCTGGCAGGGCGCTGATTGTGGGGGCAGTTGGGGGGCTTGAGTGCGGGAGGGGGGGGGGGCGATAATTTTGCTGGTGGTGGTGGTGGTGGTGGTGGGTGATTGGTTGACAAGCCCTCAGGGACGACATGTGGGCGTTGTGTGTTTTGGAGAGTGTGGTGGGGGGCTTTTTAAAAAAAATTTTTTACAACACCTATTTCATGAAGTCCCAGGGAGGACGGAAAGGTTGACTGAAAACCTTTGTGTGTCGTTCTTGTGGTCGTCTTGTGCGTGCGTGCGTAAGAATTTTAAAATCGTCTGCGCTTTTGTTTTTACAAACACGGCATCATTCGCACAACAGACTGTCAACTTGGATAGACATTCAGTCAGGCTTTATTTGCTCTCTCTCTCTCTCTCTCTCTCTCTCTCTCTCTCTCTCTCTCTCTCTCTCTCTCTCTCTCTTCTTCACACACACGCACACGCACACACATACCCACACGCATACACATACCCACACTCACACACATACCCACACTCACACACGCACGCACACGTACACACACAAACACACACACACACACACACACACACACACACACACACACACACACACACACACACACACACACATTAAAGAAGGCTGACGAACAAGTACAACAGCCAGGGTTTTCAATGAATTAGCTTTATTGAAGGCCTGTATGTCGTATGGAACAGGCCGGATACTTGCGAACATAGCTCAAAGAACAAAGACTGTGTGATACTTGTAACAGTTTAGATGAGATTCACCTTTTGTATCTGTCTCCGTCTCTGTCTGTCTGTCTGCCTGTTTCTCTCTCTCTCTCTCTCTCTCTCTCTCTCTCTCTCTCTCTCTCTCTCTCTCTCATTCTTATAGATTCGTCTCTCATTTCTGTCGCCGCGCGTTCGCCGCGCAATCAGCCTGTGCCTCTCATTATCAGTCTCAGTGAAGTCAGTACAAATCTCTCTACCTGTTCACTGTTTTTGTTTTTACCGCTCGAATGCGACCAACAACAAAACAAACGAAAAACAAACGAACAAACAAACAAAAACTACATAAACCCCCACAGTAGGTGTGAACAAGAGAGAGAACCAAAAGCAGAACATGGCAGAACATACAGATCAGCAAGGAGATAACCGACTGCTGAGAAGGGAAGAAAACACACCACAACAAAAGCAACAACCCCCCCCCCCCCCCGCTTCCTCCCCACCCCCGCAGCTCCCCCTCCCCCGGAGAGGCAACCCCACCACCCCCAGCCAGCCCCCTGGACCGGAATCCCCATCACCACCACCACCACCACCACCGCGTGGCCCAGCACCCTCCCTTCCTCCCTCCTTCCCTCCAAACAAAAGTGGGGTGGATGATGCAGAGAGAGGTGAAGAGAATGGGAATACCCAGCCAGGAAAGTGTTGGGTTCTTCTCCTGGCTGCTATCGGGTTCAAAACATCCGGGCTGCAACTACGATGTGTCTGTCTGTCTGTCTGTCTGTCTCTCTTTGTCTCTCTCTGTCTCTGTCTCTCTCTTTGTCTCCCTGTCTCTCTGTCTGTCTGTCTCTCTCGCACTTTGTCTCTGTCTCTCTCTGTCTCTATGTCTCTCTCTCTCTCTCTCTCACACACACACACACACACACACACACACACACACACACACACACACTGTGTGTGTGTGTGTGTGTGTTTCAAATAAACGTTGTAACGTGGTCGAAGATGAAAATCATCCTATAAACAATTGTGTCCTTTACAATAACCTGCGGCAAAAACTTCTGAACTCTGAAGGTCAGTCATATGTTCACTTGCTGAAGGATGGTTCTGTTCACAGTATTCGTAAACTCTGCGTTTATATGTTTAATGCCCTGAAGATACGACAGGAATTCTTTGACAGCAATGAAGAAATTCAGAATTAATTTACTATGCACAAGAAGCACTTTTGTTCTACAGGTTTAAGTTAGTGTGTATTTTACATTGTGTAGTCGCTGCGTGATCACCATTATTGTGTACTTTTGACCTCTTTCTAGGGGCCAGAGGCCTGGAGGTTAAAGTTTTTATTCTTCTTCTTCTTCTTGTTCTCTAACTCTCTGTCTCACTGTCTCTGTCTGTCTGTTTGTCTGTCTCTCTCTCTCTGCTCTCTTTAGCATATTCGTGGTCAGTTGCGGCTGTTAACATGACATCGGACGGCAGCGGTCAGCAAAAACCGTCCGTAAAGTGTGTGTCGGGGAAAAAAAAAGAAGAGAAAAAGAAAGAAAGAAAGAAAAAGAAAGGGAAATAAGAGAAACGAAACAAAACAAACGAAAAGTAAAATAACAGAAGACAAGTGTTAGATGCTTCTCTCTCTCTCTGCCTCTCTCTGTCTTTCTCTCTCTCTCTGTATCTCTCTGTATCTGTCTCCCTCACCCTCTTCCTCCTCCCCCTCTCTCTCTCTCTCACCTCCCCCCGCTCTCTCTCTGTATGTCTCTCTGTCTCGCCGTCTCTCTCGCTCTCTGTCTCTCTCTATGTCTGTCTCTCCGTCTCTGTCTCTGTCTCACCATTCTCCCTCTCTTTCTCTGTGTCTCTGTCTGTCTGTCTGTCTGTCTGTCTCTATCTCCATCGTTTTTATTCCCCTATGGACATAGTAATATATCCAGTAATCGGACCCCGACAATCTCTGACATCTTTAGAGACGAGACGTCACTGTTGTGTTGACGCCCGCAGACTGATGAAGACGATGAAGAAGAAGGGGAAAAAAAAAAACACACACAAAAAAAACCTATCAACAAGCATCAGGCAGGCATCCACTCTCCCCAGTGGTCAGTCACTTACTAGTAACATTTCTCCAGTAGGAAAGCTGACAGGCAGTGGGTAATGGCTTGGTATACATACCTGTGCTGTGATACTGAGGTCCTGACCATTCTGATGCTTAGGCGAGTCCGGCATCTGTTCCTTTCTTCTTCTTCATCTTCTTCTTCTTCTTCTTCTTCTTCTTCTGCTTCTGCTGCTGCTTCTGCTGCTGCTGCTCCTCCTCCTCCTCCTCCTCCTCCTACTCCTACTCCTCCTCCTACTCCTCCTCCTAACCCTACTCCTCCTAACCCTACTCCTCCTAACCCTACTCCTCCTCCTCCTCCTAACCCTACTCCTCCTCCTCCTCCTAACCCTACTCCTCCTCCTCCTCCTCCTAACCCTCCTCCTAACCCTACTCCTCCTCCTCCTAACCCTCCTCCTAACCCTACTCCTCCTCCTCCTCCTAACCCTCCTCCTAACCCTACTCCTCCTCCTCCTCCTCCTAACCCTCCTCCTAACCCTACTCCTCCTCCTCCTCCAAACCCTCCTCCTAACCCTACTCCTCCTCCTCCTCCTAACCCTCCTCCTAACCCTACTCCTCCTCCTCCTCCTAACCCTCCTCCTAACCCTACTCCTCCTCCTCCTCCTCCTAACCCTCCTCCTAACCCTACTCCTCCTCCTAACCCTACTCCTCCTCCTCCTCCTAACCCTACTCCTCCTCCTCCTCCTCCTAACCCTACTCCTCCTCCTCCTCCTAAGCCTACTCCTCCTCCTCCTAACCCTCCTTCTCCTAACCCTCCTCCTCCTAACCCTACTCCTCCTCCTAACCCTACTCCTAACCCTACTCCTCCTCCTCCTCCTCCTAACCGTACTCCTCCTCCTCCTCCTCCTCACCCTACTCCTCCTCCACTTCCTCCACCTCCCCCTCCTCCTTCTTCTCCTTCTTCTTCTTCTCCTCCTCGTCCTCGTCCTCCTCCTCCTCCTTCTTCTTCTTCCCCTCCTCCTAGTAATCCTCCTCCTCCTCCTCCTCCTACTTCTTCTTCTTCCTCCTACTAACCCTCCTCCTCCTCTACCTCTTCCTTCTTCTCCTTCTCCTCGTCCTTTTCCTCCTCCTCCTTCTCCTCTTCCTCTTCCTTCTTCTTCTCCTCTTCCTCCTCCTCTGCTTCCTGCTCCTCCTCCTCCTCCTTGAGTGGTAATGGCTATTTATGCATACTTATAGTAGGATCTCAAGGCTATGAGAGGCGCGTTGGGATTATGCATAGGTCCGTCAGCCTTCTTCTTCTTCTTCTCTGTCTGTCTGTCTGTCTGTCTCTCTCTCTGTCAGTGGTGCACATAAT
>NC_134884.1:28206748-28214248 GCF_041734735.1 Babylonia areolata | reverse complement strand
ATCATCCACCTCATCTTTCAAGTTTGGTTGTTTTGGGGTGTTTTTTTTTTAATCTTCTGTATAATCTGTTTTTTTTGTCTGTTTTTTTCACCTTCTGCATCATCTTCAACACACCTTCCATCTTACCTATCACGTCATTTCTTTTTCTTTCTTTTTTTTTTCCCACTTTGATTGATTGATTGATTGATTGATATGGATACTTATATAGCGCCTATCCTCGGTCCGAGACCAAGCTCTAAGCGCTTTACAAACACGGGGTCATTTACACAACAGGCTGCCTACCTGGGTAGAGCCGACTGACGGCTGCCATTGGGCGCTCATCATTCGTTTCCTGTGTCATTCAATCAGATTTCAGGCACGCACACATGCACACTCAGACAAACATATAACATTTTACGTGTATGACCGTTTTGTTTATTTACCCCGCCCTGTAGGCAGCCATACTCCGTTTTCGGTGATGCGCATGCTGGGTATGTTCTTGTTTCCATAACCCACCGAACGCTGACATGGATTACAGGATCTTTAACGTGCGTATTTGATCTTCTGCGTGCGTACACACACGAGGGGGGGATTCAGGCACTGGCAGGTCTGCACATATGTTGACTGGGAGATCGGAAAAATCTCCACCCTTTACCCACCAGGCGCCGTCACCGAGATTCGAACCCCGGACCCTCAGATTGAAAGTCCAACGCTTTAACCATTCGGCTATTGCGCCCGTCTGTGTCATTTTCCACACATTTTCCATTTTAATCCACATTTTGTAATTTTTCTTCTCATTATCTGCCTCACACCTTCCATCTCATCTCTCACGTCATTTTCCACACATTTTCCAGTCTAAGATATCACGTCATTTTCCTTCTTCGCCATCTTCCACACGACTTCCATCTTATCTATCACGTCATTTTCTTCTTTTTCACCTTCTGCCTCATCACGTCTTTTCACGTGCATCGTCCAGCCACTTTACACCTTACGTTACCTCTGATCTTTCAGCCATCTTCCACCCATTTTACACCTTGCCTTACATCTGATCTTCCAGCCATCTTCCACCCATTTTACACCTTACCTTACCTCTGATCTTTCAGCCATCTTTCACTCATTTTACACCTTACATCTGATCTTTCAGCCATCGTCCACCCATTTTACACCTTACCTTACATCTGATCTTCCAGCCATCTTCCACCCATTTCACACCTTACCTCTGATCTTTCAGCCATCTTTCACCCATTTTACACCTTACATCTGATCTTTCAGCCATCTTGCACTCATTTTACATTGTATCTTAATCTGATGTTTCAACCATCTTCACCTATTTCACATCTTATCTTCACCTATTTCACATCTTATCTTCCATCCAATCTTTCAGCCATCTTCTACTCACTTTACACCTTGCCTTAATCTGATCCTTCCACCCATTCTACACCTTACTTAACATCTGACCCTTCAGCCATATTCCAGACATTTTACACCTTATCTTACCTCTGATCTTTCAGCCATATTCCAGACATTTTACACCTTATCTTACCTCTGATCTTTCAGCCATATTCCAGACATTTTACACCTTATCTTACCTCTGATCTTTCAGCCATATTCCAGACATTTTACACCTTATCTTACCTCTGATCTTTCAGCCATATTCCAGACATTTTACACCTTATCTTACCTCTGATCTTTCAGCCATATTCCAGACATTTTACACCTTATCTTACCTCTGATCTTTCAGCCATATTCCAGCCATTTTACACCTTATCTTACCTCTGATCTTTCAGCCATATTCCAGCCATTTTACGCCTTATCGTACCACTGATCTTTAAGCCATCTTCCATTCGTTTTACATTGTATCTTAATCTGATGCTTCAGCCATCTTCACCTGTTTTACAATCTTATCTTCTATCTGATCTTCCAGCCATCTTCCACCCATTTTGCACCTTGCCTCACATGTGATCTTCCAGCCATCTTCCACCCATTTTACACCTTACCTTACATCTGATCTTCCAGCCATCTTCCACCCATTTTACACCTTACCTTACATCCGAGCGTTTAGCCATCTTCCACCCATTTTACACCTTACCTTGCATCTGATCTTCCAGCCATCTTCCACCCATTTCACACCTTACCTTACATCTGATCTTCCAGCCATCTTCCACCCATTTCACACCTTACCTTACATCTGATCTTCCAGCCATCTTCCACCCATTTCACACCTTACCTTACATCTGATCTTCCAGCCATCTTCCACCCATTTTCGCCTTATCTTACCTCTGATCTTTAAACCATCTTCCATTCGTTTTACATTGTATCTTAATCTGATGCTTCAGCCATCTTCACCTATTTTACAATCTTATCTTCTATCTGATCTTCCAGCCATCTTCCACCCATTTTACACCTTGCCTCACATGTGATCTTCCAGCCATCTTCCACCCATTTTACACCTTGCCTCACATCTGATCTTCCAGCCATCTTCCACCCATTTTACACCTTACCTTACATCTGATCTTTCAGCCATCTTCCACCCATTTCACACCTTACCTTACATCTGATCTTTAAGCCGTCTTCCACTCATTTTACACCTTACCTTGCATCTGATCTTCCAGCCATCTTCCACCCATTTTACGCCTCATCTTACCTCTGATCTTTAAGGCATCTTCCATTCGTTTTACATTGTGTCTTAATCTGATGCTTCAGCCATCTTCACCTGTTTTATAATCTTATCTTCTATCGGAACTTCCAGCAATCTTCCACCCATTTCACATCTTACCTTACATCTAATCTTTCAGCCATCTTCCACTCCTCTTACCCGTCAACAGTTTTATTTTTATTCTTCTTCTCTCATTCCAAACCTCGTTTGACATTTCGTCTTCCACCCTCATATCTTACGACTCGTTTTAAAGCTTCTCTTCAGCCTACCCTCATGTGACACCTCATCTGCCGCCTCCTTTTTACGCTTAGTCTTCCACTGATCTTCCGTATCGGCTATTGGCTCATGTCCTCTGAGGTGGACGATTTCTTCCAGTGGAGTTGGGGGTCGGAAGGGGGGGGGGAGGGGTTGGGGGAGGGGGGGGGGGGGAAGTGGGGAGGATGTTGCGTGTCGTAAATTGGAAGACTTCCTCGTGTTGTGAGTTGTTTATCAGGACTCGCTGTTTGGGTCGTGTGTGTGTGTGTGTGTGTGTGTGTGTGTGTGTGTTTGCGTGTGTGTGTGTGTGTGTGTGTGTGTGTGTGTGTGTGTGTGTGTGTGTGTGTGTGTGTGTGTGTGTGCAGCCATGTATCTACGTATGCAGCTGGGTATGACGCATGTTTGTATGCATGCATACAGTGTGTCTGTCTGTCGGTCTGTTTGTCTGTCTATCTGTCTGTGTGTTCGTGTTTGTGTGTGTGAGAATGTGTGTGTGTGAATGGAGCCAACGTGCGTGTATGTGTGTACATGTCGGTCAGTCTGTTTGTGTTTCAGTCTGTGTCAGTGTATCTTTCAGTATTTTAATGTGAAAATTGTGTGTGTGTGTGTGTGTGTGTGTGTGTGTGTGTGTGTGTGTGTGTGTGTGTGCGGGCCATTACGCATGCGTGCAACGAGCAGTTCTGTGTGTGTGTGTGTGTGTGTGTGTGTGTGTCGTTGACGGGGAGGCGATGCGGGGGCGTGAGGGGGGCGGCATAGCATAAACACACTTGGTCCTCTTGAGTACGCCAACCGAAGAGGAAAGAGGAAGATGGTTTCTGCACCTTCACACGAAAAGCGAAGATGGCATCATATAGCACTCGACACAATGACCCAGTCTCTGTGGAAGCAATGCTTCTTTCCCTTGCAAGGAAGTGTTCGTCTTGAATGAAAAGGAAATGAGAGAAGAAAGTAAAAAAAAAATAAAAAAAAAGAAAAAGAAAGAAAAGAAAAGGAGCGAAACGAATGAGGAAATAAGGAAGGCAGAAAGAAAGGAAAGGAGGGAAGTAAGGAAGGAAGGGGAGGGAAGGAAAGAAGGAAGGAAAAAAGAAAGGGAGGAAGAGGAGGAAGAGAGAAAGAAAGGAAGGAATGGAGGAATGGAATGAAGACAGAAAGGAAGGCAGAAAGATAGGAAGGAAGGAAGTGAAGGGAAGGAAAAAAGAAAGAAAGGGGAAAGAGGGAACTGAGGAAGGAGCGAAGGAAGGAAGAGGGAAAGGAAGAATGAAAGAAAGGGAGGAGGAAAGAAAAAAAAAGAAAACTGGGGGCAATGGAGGATGGAACGAAGGAAGGATGGAGGGAAGGAAAAATGAAAGAAAAGATGTTCAAAAAAAAAAAAAAAAGAGAGAGAAGGAAGGAAGAAATGGAGGAAGGGAAGGAAGGATGACAGAAAATCTTATTGATGAGGAGCATGTTGGCGTTCACTTGTGGACAGTCTATGGGTCATGCAATGGTACTGTTATCACTTCTGCTGGTGGTGTCGTTGTCATGACTACTATCTTTGTTGGGGGCGCCTCTTACTACTACTCTCCTTCTTGTTCTTGTTCTTGTTCTTCTTCTTCTTCTGCCACTTCTTCTTCTGTTAATGTAAAATCACATTTCTTCAGGGTCGTGTTCTCTTTTTTTTTTCTCTCCCCCTTCTTCTTCTTCATTCTCTCTCTCTCTCTCTCTCTCTCTCTCTCTCTCTCTCTCTCTCTCTCTCTCTCTCTCTCTCTCCCTTTCACTTTCAGTCTCTCTCTCTCCTCTCTCTCCCCCCCTCTCTCTCTCCTCTCTTTCCCCCCTCTCTCTCCCCTCTCCCCCCTCTCTCTCTTTCAACCCCACTCCGCTCCTATCTATTTTGTCTCTCTCTGTCTGTCTGTCTGTCTGTCTGTCCGTCTCTCTCTCTCTTTCTATCCCCCCCCTTCTCTCTCTCTCCCAACCCAACTTCGCTCCCATATATTCTGTCTCTGTCTGTCTCTATCTCTCTTTCTTTTTACCTCTCTTTCTCTTTAAGTTTCCTGCTTTTAAGTGAGCCGCCCTGCTTCCTGGCAAGAGAGAGACAGACAGACAGACAGTCAGGCAGACAGAGACAGAGATACAAAGATGCATAGAGAGAGACGGAAATCATATTTCATAGGTAGAGATGTAACACATTCCTCTCAGCACCCCCCCCCCCCCCCGCCCCCCTCTCCCCCCTCTCCCCCCTCCCTCCTCACTGACGCAGTGTAATACAACAAGGCTGTTAAAAGACACACTGTCACAAATTCCCCCCCCCCCCCCCCACCCAGCTACTTGTCGAAAAGAGTATTTCAACTTCCGCATTTTTTTCATCACTTCCGGTCGGTACAGGAAAGAGCTGTACCAAAATCTCGCCTGCCCGCGCACCACACTCTCACACATCAACGCACGGGTGTGTGTGTGTGGGGGGGGGGGGGGGGGGTGGGGGGGGGGGGGAGGGGGTGCATGCAAACGCCTACATGTCACGCCCACGTACATACATTGGCTGTGGCACAATTTATAGAGAGAGAGTTAGAGGGGAGTGTGGGGGCGAAAAAGGGGGGGTGGAGGGGGGGGCGGAGGGGGGAGGGGAATCGGAGTGCTTCAGGATGCAATTAAAAAAACTATGAAGATAAGTGCTCTTTCAACAAAGTTTAGAACGTAATTTGGGAATCCCGTTTTCTTCTGGAAATGACGACGTTTAAGCATGACTAAGCATTGGGTGGAGGGAAAAAACGTTGAAGACGATACTCAGTAAAAAAAAAATAAAATAAAAAAAAAAAATAAATAAATAAGTACATAAATAAATAAATAAATAAACCAACAAAAAAACAACAACAACCAGAAAAACAACAATGAAACAAACAAACAGTAGAACGAAAAATTTTAACGACAAAAAAAACACTCTATTAACTCTCTCCATACGAACGGCGAAAGAGACGACGTTAACAGCGTTTCACCCCAATTACCATCATCAAAATATTGCAAGCGGAAGGCTCTTATACTGAAGACGTGAATGTTGACAAAGAATACCACAATTCTGACGACGGAAGCTAAAGGTTGGGTCATTCAGACACCCACTGGACATCCGAGGGGTCTGTGTAGAGGAGAAGAGAGGACTGGCCGTACTGAGTGAGTTAAAAACAAATCGCATTTAACAGCCATTACCGGAAAGCGTCGAATGAATAAAATGAAACACATGCAACAAATTCTAAAAGAAACTGGAAGATAACAGTTATTGATAACGCCCATCTTAAAATCTCCTTGTGGTACAAGCAGAATTCCAAATGAATGTGATTCCAGTTGATGAGCTGTGAATTCCCCATTAACTACGCTGCATTGTAGAAGTGGGGTTTTATCCATGACTAGTTCGCCCATCAGTTTAGACAGGCATACTCCATTGTTGTTGCTGTTGTTGTTGTGTGTATATTGTTGGGGTTTTTGTTTGTTTGTTTCTTTCTTTCTTTGGGGGTTTTTTTTGTTTGTTTGATTTTTTTGGGGGTGGGGAGTGATTTTGGGGGTTGGGTTGTTTTGCTTGTTTGTTTTTTTTGGTGGGTGGAGTATATTTTCGTTTCCATGACCAATCGAAACCTCAGGTAAATAACACACAGGAAAACGGAAGGTTACATCCAGTAACAACCTTCCAAAACAGAAGGTAAGAAGCTTCACCCGAAGAACCCATGCCTTGATAGGTTTCGGTTTGGAGGAGAAGAAGAAGAAGAAGAAAAGAAATGCCATATGAACCTTTTTTTTTTTTTTTTTTTCATTTTCTTTCTTTTTTGTTTGGGGAGGGAGGGGGGCGCAGGCAGAGGTGGTTGGAGGGGCTAGGGCGTATCGGTATCATCCACCTTTCAGAACTGGAGCTCCGTGGCAAAATCGGTCAAGCGCTGGACGTCTGACCCAGTAGTATTCACCAGTGCTCAGAGTTCGAAGCCCCGTTTCGGCGTTGTGTCGTGTCCAAGGGAATAGGTACTTTACTCCGATTTTTCCTCACTCCATCCTGGTGTGTGATTGGACAGGTACATCTGACTCCGGTTGGGGAAAAGATAGTGGAGTGATGGCTCAGCCGCCGATGTTTCCTCCACTAGACCATGAGTGGTGGTCTGGACGCTACTCATTCGGATGAGACGATAAACCGAGGTCGCGTGTACTAGCATGCACTTAGCGTACGTAAAAGAACCCACGGCAACAAAAGGGTTGTTCCTGGCAAAATTCTGTAGAAAAATCCACTTCGATAGGAAGATTAATTGAAACTGCACACAGGAAAAAATACACACAAAAATAATTGGGGTGGCGCTGTAGTTTAGCGACACGCTCTCCCTTGGGGAGAGCAGCCCGAATTTCACACAGAGAAATCTGTTGTGATCAAAAGAGAAATACAAATACAGAGAGAAAAGGAGCGACAGAAGAAGAGAGCTGAACTCGGGCGTCCAATGCTGAGCCCTGGAAACAGTGAGTAAGACTTTCGCTGCCTCCTGTTAATGGCCATGAAAGGTGATGGGATTTTTCACCTTAACATTTAACTTTTTTTTCCTGAACAATAATTCTGCATACTGAGCAGAAACAGCCGGGTTGCTACCATCGTTTTTTTGTTGTTCCAG
>NC_134884.1:28181748-28196748 GCF_041734735.1 Babylonia areolata | reverse complement strand
ACACACACACACACACACTGCATATAATATACATTTTAACATACATGTGTACCTAACTGCTACCCTCAACACATACGCGCACACAGGCACGCACAAACATACATAAACACACGTGTGCGTGCGCGCGCGAGCACACACACACACACAACACACACAACACACACACACACACACACACACACACACACACACACACACTACACATTCATATACATTCATATAGTTATGTACACACACACACACACACACACACACACACACACACACACACACACACACACACACACACACACGTCAAGCAAAGCAAACGCAAAGGAAGTGGACCTGCCACAATTGAACTTATTACTGGGGGAAAAAAGGTGAGTTTTGAGACGAGATTTAAAAGCTGCAAGGGAATCAGAATGACGGAGGTCATCACACAAGTCTCCGACGAACATAATGTAGTGATTGGGAAGATACAGGGGAAGAGGGGGGTGGGGGAAATAGGGGGGGGGATTGGGGTATGGGGGGAAACGTTGCGTGCGAGAAGGGTGGAGGTAGGGGGTGGAGAGGTACGGGGGTGGGGGTAGGGGGTGGAGGAGGCAGTATGGGATAAAAAAAAAAATAATAATTTATATATATATTTTTTTTTATATATATATAAGTATCCCAGCTCCGCTGTGCCTCTCGATGTCTCTTTCTCTCTGTGTCTTTGTCTCTCTGACTCTCTGTCTTTCTCTGTGTCTCTGTCCTGTGTCTTTTTGTCTGTCTCTGTCTCTGTCTGTACCTTTGTGTGTCTGTATCTCTCTCTGTGTGTCTCTCTGTCTCTGTCTCTCTCAGATTGGAAGAATGGGCCATTCCTAAAATCTTAATCCTTGAATAAAAAAAAAAGTTTTCAGTTCTGAGATCTGAGTTATGAGTTCTCTGTCTTTCTGTCTCTGTCTCTGTCTGTCTGTCTGTCTGTCTGTCTCTCTCTGAATGTTAACCCTTAAGAAATAAAGATTTGACTTTCGAGTTCTGTGTGTGTGTGTGTGTGTGTCTGTGTGTGTCTGTGTCTGGTGTCTGTGTCTGTGTGTGTGTGTATCTCACTGTCTCTCTGTCTCCCCCCCTCTCTCTCTCTCTTTCTCTCCAAGCTTTGAAGAGGCGTGAGAACGCAACAGAATTGTTCGATGTCAGAGAGTAAGGCAAAGACGATTGTTTTTTTTGTTGCTTGTTCGTTTTGTTGTTGTTTTTCTATTGGAATCTGAGTATTTACTTGTTCACGCAATACTTTTGTGTCCGTATGTTATTTGTATGTTAACAATATTCATAACATTATATAAGGTAGAAAAGTTTCTTTACTTTTGTTTAACCCCTTCAAATGGGGCAATGGCCTTATATTGAATAAATCGTTCGTTCGTTCGTTCGTTCGTTCTCTTTCTCTCCCAGTGTCTCTCTCCCTCCCCTGCATCTGTTGTTGAGAGCCTTGAAAACACATTCCTAGTAACAGACCGACCGGTTCGTATTTAGAAATCGTTGGACGATCCAGTTGTTGTCACTGGTCCAAAGCCAAGAAGAACAAGTCTCTCGTGACTGGTTGAAATGCAAACTCTCTCTCTCTCTCTCTCTCTCTCTCTCTCTCTCTCTCTCTCTCTCTGTGTGTGTGTGTGTGTGTGTGTGTGTGTGTGTGTGTGTGTGTGTGTATCAGAACCCACGTGAATCAAATTCTAGACCAAGGAAGCGAGCTCTGTTCTGGATTTTTTTTTTTTTTTTTTTGCTGCCTGTGTCTTCTCTTTGTGTGTCTTCACTGCAAAACAGATTCCGATGAAAGCTGCAGTCGTTTTGTGGATATCACTGTTGTTGTTGTTGTTGTTGTTTTTGTTGTTATTGTTGTTATTGTTGTTGTTTCCCCCTTAATATTTAGGCATCTGGTTTTTGAAGCCGGGTTTTAAAGCGTGACGGCTGTGATGAGGGAGGGGAGGGGAGGGGACTTTGCCTTCGTTATCAGTACTTCTTAAACACGTATAGACGCACACATGCACGCCCATACACACACACACACACACACACACACACACACACACACACACATCTAACTCTCTCTCTCTCTCTCTCTCTCTCTATATATATATATATATATATATATATATATATATTATATATATATAAATATATATGAATACATACATATACAGAGACAGACAGGCAGAGGCAGGCAACAGACAGACAGTCACAGGGAACAGAGCAAATGCTCAAGCTCACATTCATTCCAACAGTTTTAATCACTGTTGGTTTCCAACCCAAAAATGTCGTTGTTGTTGTTGTGGTTCTTGTTGTTGCTGCTGTTGTTGTTGTTGTTGCTGCTGCTGCTGTTGTTGTTGCTTCTGCTGTTGTTGTTATTCTGCGCCAGAGTAATTGGGCACCTCCCCTTGGTGGAGCAATTTTCATAGGTTAAAAACGAAAGAGCGGTTTAATTAAACATTCATGAATTAACTTGATAGGCCTTCCTGCATTATCACCAACACCATATGTACGGCTTCTTCTTCATCAACACAAAATTACCTTGAGGAGATGCGTTTTAAAGGGCTGCATGGCAGGGTACTCACATAATGAGGCTGTGCTGTGTTCGGACCTGTGTCTGATTCTCTCCCCTCTCTGCCTGAGTATATCTGTCTCCTCGCTCTGTCTGTTTGTCTCTGTCTCTGTCTCTTGTAAATGCTACTGTGCAATTGAGTGTATTTGAATTTCATGTATGTTTTTCTATAACCTTTTGTTATCTTGTGAACATTTTGATTTCATTTCTTTTTGCCCTGAGGGCTGGATGTAAAAAAGCATATGCATTCCACTTCCCTCATTAAAAAGATTCGTTCGTTCGTTCTGTCTCTGTCTCTCTCTGTCTCTCTCTCTCTGTCTGTCTGTCTGTCTGTCTGTCTGTCTCTCTCTCTCTCTCTCTCTCTCTCTCTCTCTCTTTCTGTGCGCACGCCCGTCTCTCTGTCTCATTGTCAATGTTGTAGTTTGTCCTGGGGAAAAAAAATGACAACTTCTTGTGCCTGTAATGTGTGTTCACTGTATTCCCTTCACCTATCTAACACTAGACTGACACAATCTGAACGACCGACGACACCATGTTAAAATGGTCAGATTTGAAAATACCTTTTTTTCTTCTTTTTTTTAATGCTGGGTGTCCATGGTGTCTATCACAAATCTGTATTCTTTCTTCATTTCAATCGTTTGCCTTCTACGCACCTTTCATTTTCATCATATTTTGATTATGTTCATTTATTTATCTATTTTTGGTTGAATTATTTTAATGTCGTTTTATGTTCATATATATATATATATTCATTTATCTATTTATCTATGTGTTTATCTATGCATTTATGTATTTATTCATTTACCTATTTATCTATGTTTTGTTGAATTAGTTTACATCATTTTATGTCGATGTTTTCCACAAACCTAGGGGGTTAGGCTCTCAGTGTCTTAGGCGTTTAGTATCAGTATCAGTAGCTCAAGGAGGCGTCGCAGCGTTCGGACAAATCCATATACGCTACACCACATCTGCCAAGCAGATTCCTGACCAGCAGCGTAACCCAAAGGCGTTGGGCTTATATGTAGATCAAGCATCTGCTCCTTTTGTTGTTGCTGTTGTTGTTAGTCAAAGCACATGATAAGGGTGTAGCGAATATGGGTCAGTCTGCACGCTTTGACATTTCCTTCAAACTGAAACTGAAGCTGAATGTGAAACGGAGATTCAAATCCACAACACTCCGACTGCGAGCTTTGGATCTCAACCAGTGTGAAGAGACGGTGGCTGGTTTTATAAACAGATGGCGGTGCCGTGTATAGTTTTCAAAACGGTCTTTCAAAAAGATTCTCTACCTCTCTCTCTCTCTCTCTCCCTCTGTGTGTGTGTGTGTGTGTGTGTGTGTGTGTGTGTGTGTGTGTGTGTGTGTGTCTCTCTCTCTCTGTGTGTGTGTGTGTGTGTGTGTGTGTGTGTGTGTGTGTCTCACTCTCTCTCTCCCCCTCTTCCCCCACCTCTCTCTCGCTCGCTCTCTCCCTCTTCCCCCACCTCTCTCTCCCCCCCTCTCTCTCTCTCTTCCCCCCCACCACCACCTCTCACTCTCTCTCCCTCGAACGTACGCGCACTATTTCTCTCTTTCTTTCTTTCTTTCATCATCATCATCATCATCATCATCATCATGGTCTTCTTCTTCTTCTCCCCTTTGTCTCTGTCTGTCTGTCCGTTTTTTTTCTCTCTCCTCTCTCTCTTTATCTATCTATCTATCTATCTCACTATCTGTCTGTCTGTCTATCCGTCTGTCTATCTGTCTCTCTTCGTGTGTATATTGCTGTGTGTACCTGACTGTTTCTCTGTCTGTCTCTGTCTCTGCACTGTCCGTGTTTGCTCTGTCTCGCTATCAGTCTCTGAGAGCAATGGTTTCTCTCTGTTCTTCTCTCTCTCTCTCTCTGCCTCTGCCTGTGTCTTTATCTATCTGTCTGTCCGTCTGTCTCTCAGACGAGGGAGGGGGGAAGTAGGGATGTCCCTGTTCGCTACAGCTGTAAACTGAGTGGAGGTGGACCACTGGTTATGTCCAATACACTGTCTGTGGGTGATGGTGTGGGCGGCTTCTTACATTTATTGATAGGAATAATTATTTTTTTTTTTTAGTTCTGTCTGTCCTGTTGTCTGTCTCTGTCCCTCATTTTTGTCTGTCTGTCTCTCTTTGTCCCTTTGTCCCTTTTTTTCCTCCTCTGTTTATCTGCCTTTGTCTCAGTCTGTCGGTCTGTGTCTCTATCTCTGTTTGCCACCGATTCTGTCTCTGTCTCTGCCTCTGTCTGTCTGTTGCTCTCTCTCTGTCTCTCTCACTCTCTCTCTTTCTTTCCTCTTCTTCTTCTTCTTCTTCTTCTCCCCCTTCTCCACCGGTTTCTTCTTCTCCTCCTTTTCTTTCTTCTGCGAAAGGTATGCACCGTGAAGATAACTTGACAGTAGTGGGAGTCAATTATTTTGTTCAGGATGAAAACCTATGCTACCCTTGCCCACCCCCCCCCCCCCACTATCCCAACCCCCACCCCTCTACCACCCCCACCCCCTACACCCCACGCCCTCCCCCCCCACCCCCTGCCGACAGCTGGGGTGTCATCGTTCAGTCTCAGTGATCAGCATCAAGGTAAGTCTGTGTGGAGAAAAGATCTCTGCACGCTTTGATGCTGGAGTCATAGCCCTGTTCGTCGTTTTAAAACTCTCTCCATACGAACGGCGAAAGAGACGACGTTAACAGCGTTTCACCCCAGTTACCATCATCAAAATATTGCAAGCGGAAGGCTCTTATACTGAAGAGGTGAATGTTGACAAAGAATGCCACAATTCTGACGACGGAAGCTAAAGGTTGGGTCATTCAGACACCCACTGGACATCCGAGGGGTCTGTGTAGAGGAGAAGAGAGGACTGGCCGTACTGAGTGAGTTAATCCGGCTGAGACTTTCATGTTTCTAGAAGGGTATGTAGGATTGGGGAAGGGTGAGGGGCGGGGAATTGGAGGGGTCCGTTTGTGAGTGTTTGAGTTTGTATTTTGGGGGGACGGGGGAGGGGGGGGGGGGCTTGAGGGGGAGGAGGAATGGGGCGCGCGCGCGCATGCCGTGAGGGGGAGGGGTGTGTGGGTGTGGGTGTGTGTCTGTGTATACGTGCTTGTGTGTGTGTGTGTGTGTGTGTCTGTGTCTGTGTGTGTGTGTGTGTGTGTGTGTGTGTGCACGTTTCTGTGTGTCTGTGTGTTCATGCGTATGTACGTGTGTGTGTGTGTGTGTGTGTGTGTGTGTGTGTGTGTGTGTGTGTGTGTGTGTGTGTGTGTGTCTGTCTGTCTGTCTGTCTGTCTGTCTGTGTGTCTCTCTCTGTGTGTGTATGTGCGTATGTGTGTGCGTGTGTGTGTGTGTGTGTGTGAGCGCGCGCGCGCGCGCTCCCAAAGAGACAGAGCGCTCAGGAAAAGAACGAGAAATAGCTGGACGGAGAAGAAGGGAGTAAAGGAATAACGGTGTAAACGGAATGAAAGATAGACTGATGCAGTGATGGAAAAAAAAAACCAAAAAAAAACCACGTAAACTTTTGAAGGGCTTTAACGTTTTTGCTTTGTAATCTGAAACCCTTTTTCTTTAGGTCGATGGAATTCAGCAGTTAACCCCTTTACGGAAACTTTTGTAGAGACGCCGAAACTTTTGGAGAGTTATAATTCACGTTCTTGCTATGTTATCTGGAGCCAGTTGCATTGCTCGTGGCGGAAGAGCCTAGTATGGTCGTAACCCGCTACTAACTGTGTGTAGTATGGAACTGACCAATAATGGCGTAGTTCGGTCAACGTGGATATTCAGTCACGTGTAACTGTCAAAAAAGCTAGAACCAAGCAATGCAACTGGCACCAGCTGAAACCTAACTTGATGTCGATGCAGTTGAATTAACCCCCTTGACAGCCGCGGACGAATACGCTAATGATCATAAGACTTTTGTCGGCGACCTTTCGTTGCTTTTTTTTTTTTTTCACTGCAGTGCGAGAGGTGATTTCTCTTTTGCTTCCTTGCCTGTGGTGACCACGTGTCGAAAGGTCGACAGGCGCGCCAGCCGAGTCGTGACGGGTGCGATATTGTAGCCGAGTGGTTAAGGCGTTGGACATTCAATCTGAGGGTCCCGGGTTCCAATCCCGGTAACGGCGCCTGGTGGGTAAAGGGTGGACTTTTTTTTTTTTTTCGATCTCCCAAGTCAACCTAATGTGCAGACATGCCAGTGCCTGAACCCCCTTCGTGTGTGTACGCACACAGAAGATCAAATACGCACGTTAAAGATCCTGACTGTAGTCCATGTCAAAGTTCGGCGGATTATCGTCAGCTATTGGGAATTCTTATTTGACTAGTTTTAATCTCTTCTTATGTTGCGCATGATGATTTTATGCCAGTGTTTACAACGAGCCTGTGATTGCACAACTTCATTTCCATGTGGATTAATAAAGTGTTTTTGATTTGATTTGATTTGATATCGCACAAGTGCACACGGGACTCTCGGTTGATCGTCTGATTGAATGACTACACGCTCAGTTTGATTTTCCAGTCTTCTTCTTCTTCTTCTGCGTTCGTGGGCTTCAACTCCCACGTTCACTCGTATATACGCGAGTGGGCTTTTACGTGTATGACCGTTTTTACCCCGCCATGTAGGCAGCCATACTCCGTTTTCGGGGGTGTGCATGCTGGATATATTCTTGTTTCCATTACCCACCGAACGCTGACATGGATTACAGGATCTTTAACGTGCGTATTTGATCTTATGCTTGCGCATACACACGAAGGGGGTTCAGGCACTGGCAGGTCTGCACATACGTTGACCTGGGGGATCGTAAAAATCTCCACCCTTTACCCACCAGGCGCCGTCACCGTGATTCGAACCCGGGACCCTCAGATCGAAAGTCCAACGCTTTAACCATTCGGCTATGGCGCCCGTCGATTTTCCAGTCAGCCCATGGGAGACAGGGCGAGAGCCGCGCGGGAATCGAACCCAGACCCTCACCACGACGGAACGCTGTATTCTCAGATAAGCATCTTAACCATTCTGCCACCTTTCTCCTTGAAGGAACCCGTGACCTGAAAAAAAAAAAAAATATGGGACGTGCCCAGGTCATTGACCTGTGTAGGTACATACATATAGCAAACATTACAGACACAGCGGCACAGGTCCCCAGCGATGCCGTGTGCAGGACAAGTAAATGAGCATTGATCCGAGGAATGCCAGCAAGAATGTAGCGCACTTACAAACACCACAATACCTTTCGGTACAAACAAATCACCTCCAGGGTTTGAGGTGGGGGGTTTTTTCACTCCCATCTTTCAAACCGTTGCCTCTAAACACGGATAAAAGGCCCGCTCTGTCTCAGTCCAACCATCTTGAAGTCAACAACAACAACAACAGCAGCTCTGCGACAACTGAAGCCAAGTCCACGGAGGATATAAAATGCGGGGAATGCGCCTAACGAATGCTGGAAGCTTAAGAGTCTCTCTGCCTGTCTCAGCTTTTTGCCAACACCACTGGTACGGCGGCAGTAGTAGTCTAGTGCCAGAGACCCTTTGGAACAGGGAATCAGTGGGTATGCTGTGGCTGTTAGTTGATGTGAAGGAAACGGGGGTTAAGGGGGGGGGGAGGGGGATGGAGAGTCCGGGGGGTGGGGGGGGGGCTGAACTTGCAGGAGTGAGCAGAATCTGGTGCCAGAAGTTTCAAGCACTGCAGGGGGTGGTGGTGGTGGGGGAGGGGTTGGGGGGTATGGGGGGTTGGGGGGTGGGGGTGGCATGGGGGGTCTGTCTGTCTGTCTGTGCTGGAAGTTTACCCTTGATGCCATGTTTACATCTGGTGTCAGAAAGTGTTGGTGGAACAGGCTTGTGGCTTCCCTTCTTTTTTTTTTCAAGCGACATTCTCTCCACTTTTCCCTGGCTTCCCAATCATGTCGCAGCTAACTAACTGGGGACAGGAAAGAAACTACCACACACGTAACAGAATGGGACTGAAACCGAAAAAAAAATAATAAAGGTCGTCTGTCTTCTTTTTTCGTCTGTCTCTGTCCGTGTCTCTCTGTCTGTTCGTCTCTCTGTCTCCGTCTGTATCTTTGTCTTCGTCTGTCTTTCTGTCTCCGTCTGTGTGTGTGTGTGTGTGTGTGTGTGTGTGTGTGTCTTTCTCTCTCTCTCTCTCTCTCTCTCCCTCTCTGTCTCTCCGTATATCTCTGTCTCTGTCTCTGTCTGTCTGTCTGTCTTTGTCTTTCTCTCTGCCCGCCTTTCTGTCTCCGTCTGTCTCCATCTGTCTCTCTTTGTTTCTGTCCGTCTCTGTCTGTCTCTCTGTCTCCGTGTCCGGGTTTCGGCCGGCTTGCAGTTTCCGAGTGGGCACTGCGCTGACACTGGTCTGTTCCAGGGGAAGTTAGTTGGTGCAATGTGTGAAGTTAAGAGGTGGACGAATCAAACACAGAGAGTGTGATATTCTATCTCTGCCTGTCTGCCTGCCTGCCTGTCTGTCTGTCTGTCTGATTCCCTGCCTGCCTGTCTGTCTGTCTGTCTGTCTGTTCAATCTGATTTAACGTCTATTCACAAAATGTTACATTAAACCAAAAGCAAAACAAAATAACACAACAACCAAAAAAAAAACAAAAAACAATTGAACTATTCCTCGCTAACTGACCTATGGAACCAGCAGATTTAATACAGACTTTTAAAAGCACAATGATACAACATCCTTTGAATGAATAGTAACTTCTTTTTTTTTTCATCAACCTATAACAGTCAACCTGCTGGAGCAATTGGGATACATACAAGTGCATATCAATATAAAAACTTGTGCATACTCACACATGCACGCACTGCACACACACACACACACACACACACACACACACACACACACACACACACACACACACACACATGCGCACACACACACTCTCTCTCTCTCTCTCTCTCACACACACACACACACACACACACACACACACACACACACACACACACGTTTGAACAGAAGCCGCATATTACATGTGGATGGGGCTGATGACTAAATCTTCAGGTAGATATATATATATATATAATTATATATATATTATATATATATATATATATATATATATATATATATACATGCCAGAGGTACAGTCCCTGAAAAAAAAAGCCCACCACTACACTGGTGGTGACCAAAAAGCCGAGGTGGGAAGATACTCACGGCTGGAATGTCCGGCAGCTGGCTGGCTGGCTGGCTGGCTGGACAGACACACACACGCACGTCAACTGAGGAAACAAAAGTGACCAGTGGTCACTTTTTGCCGGTGCCTGCGGATAGCATCTCTGTCCGAGTGGAATGTTGTTGGTTGTTCTGTCCAGCATGCAGCCAACAATCACTAGGAGTCGCTGATTCGTTCCAGAGTGGCGGAAGTTTCCCGACTGAAGAATAAAAAAACAAACAAAAAAACCCACCTACAACAACGAGAGACACTGGACACTGGACACTGGAATTATTTATTGTCATTGCCAAGAAAGGTCTTTTGACAAGGGGGCAACAACATAAATGCATATATTTTAGTTTCAAAACAACAAGAAAAAACTATATTTTTTCTCTGAATCCTTCAGTCAGTTTAAACCAAGAAAATATGCAATACTTGGAAACACTTAAGTCACATCCTGACAAAAACTCAACGAAACGGAACTAAAGAAAAACAACAATGTAATGATAATAAAATACCAAAATGAATGGGGACTGACTCGACCATCCATTCAAAAATACATCAAACCAATACATACTGCCTCAACAATACACTTAAGTATGCAATGTTATGTTTTCTGTTTTGTCCAAATAATACAACAACGAGAGAGAGAGAGAGAGAGAGAGAGAGAGAGAGAGAGAGAGAGAGAGAGAGAGAGTGAGTTACCGCTATGTCTTCCATTTTAGCCTTGTGGTGTAGAACAAACTATTCTTCTCAGTTCGTCTCGTGGTTTCACCAGTTCAGGTTTTTGGGTTGTTGGGTTGTTTTGTTTTTTTTGGGGGGAGAGGGGGGATGGGGTGGGGGGAGGTTGTTGTTGTTCTTTTAGAGGGTATTATTATGTGTGTGGTGTTTGTTTTTCTTGTTGTTGTTGTTTGTTTTTGTTGGGGTTTTTTGTTTTGTTTTTGGTTTGAATAATCTTTAATTATTCAACAATACACATTACAATGCAATGAATGACAAAAGAGCATCAACAAGCTTAAAACTTATACTGTGCTCACAACGTTGCACTTCAATTTTATCATGACGGCTGATGAACCATATTATCAATTGTATCAAACAGTAAGTAATGGAATAATGAAATAAAACAAATAAACAAACAGTACATAATATAGTAAAATAATGCTAATATCAATATTAACAGGAGATTAAATTTATTATCACCAGAGTAATTGGCCTGATAGAAGAAAAACACGAAGGAAAAAAAAGAACAATTGTGTGTTTTGTTTTTGTGGGTGGGTTGTTCTTTTTTGTCTTTTCTGCTTCAGTTTACAAAAGTTTCTTCAAAACACACCTACCTCTTCCGTTCTGCCTTACCATCTGATTGACTGAAATGAATGTGTTTCTCTTGGGCGTCCGATGTGTGTGTGTGTGTGTGTGTGTGCGCGCGCGCGCGCGCGTGTGTGTGTTGTGTGCGTGTGCGTATATGTGTGTGTGTTGTGTGTGTGTGTGTGTGTGTGTGTGTGCGCGTGCCTGCGCGCGTGTGTGTGTGTGTGTGTGTGTGTGTTGTGTATGTGTGTGTGTGTGTTGTGTATGTGTGTGCGTGTGTGTGTGTTGTGTGTATGTGTGTGTGTGTGTGTGTGTGTGTGTGTGTGTGTGGGTGGGTGCACCCATGCTTGTTCAGTTCGTGGACAGTGTACCTGATGCATTCACGTTTATATATGTATGTATGTATAACATTTTGTTTGTTGTATACGCCACGAGCTCCCTACCTGCGAGGTGTGAGCGTTATTCTGCGTCATTATTGTTGTTGTTGTTGCTATCATTGTTGTTGCTCTGGTTATCAGACAGCCCTGATAGCCCAGTCGGTAGAGCGTCAGACTTTTAATTAATCTATCATTGTTGTTGTTCTGGTTATCAGACAGCCCTGATAGCCCAGTCGGTAGAGCGTCAGACTTTTAATTAATCTATCATTGTTGTTGTTTCTGGTTATCAGACAGCCCTGATAGCCCAGTCGGTAGAGCGTCAGACTTTTAATTAATCTATCATTGCTGTTGTTTCTGGTTATCGGACAGCCATGATAGCTCAGTCGGTAGAGCGTCAGACTTTTAATTAATCTATCATTGTTGTTGTTTCTGGTTATCAGACAGCCCTGATAGCCCAGTCGGTAGAGCGTGAGACTTTTAATTAATCTATCATTGTTGTTGTTTCTGGTTATCAGACAGCCCTGATACCTCAGTCGGTAGAGCGTCAGACTTTTAATTAATCTATCATTGCTGTTGTTGTGGTTATCAGACAGCCCTGATACCTCAGTCGGTAGAGCGTCAGACTTTTAATTAATCTATCATTGTTGTTGTTGTGGTTATCAGACAGCCCTGATAGCCCAGTCGGTAGAGCGTGAGACTTTTAATTAATCTATCATTGTTGTTGTTTCTGGTTATCAGACAGCCCTGATAGCCCAGTCGGTAGAGCATCAGACTTTTAATTAATCTATCATTGTTGTTGTTGTGGTTATCAGACAGTCCTGATAGCTCAGTCGGTAGAGCATCAGACTTTTAATTAATCTATCATTGTTGTTGTTCTGGTTATCGGACAGTCCTGATAGCTCAGTCGGTAGAGCGTCAGACTTTTAATTAATCTATCATTGTTGTTGTTGTGGTTATCAGACAGTCCTGATAGCTCAGTCGGTAGAGCATCAGACTTTTAATTAATCTATCATTGTTGTTGTTTCTGGTTATCGGACAGCCCTGATAGCCCAGTCGGTAGAGCATCAGACTTTCAATTCATCTGAGAGTCATGGATTCGATTCCCATAACTGATTATTGCAGTGGGCACTGTTTTGTTTCTTCTCTCCAGGCCTGACTAAGCGCGTTGGGTTGCGCTGGCTGCCGTGCGTGGCCAGGTACCTGCTTTAGGTACTCCTTGACGGAGTAACTGAACTGAAACGTTACCGTGTAGTAGTAGTAGTAGTAGTAGTAGTAGTAGTAGTAGTAGTAGTAGTAGGCCTCCTTCGATCATGGCTGACCATGGATAGAGTATATCCGACCTAATGTCTAATTGGGCTTGGAGCAAGCAGCGTGGCCTGTGACCGTAGAGATCGATGCGAGAGAGACAGTCTCTGTCGCAGCGGTCCCATGTGTAAGTTGATGCTGGTCTGTTGGCCGCTGTCCCCGTTTTCTGCGAGCTCGCTTTTCTGCTGCAGCAGCAATCCGTAGCTGATTCTTGAGAATTATTGTTATTATTAACATCATTGTTGTTGTTATTAATACACACTGTTCGGAATGTTGGATTGTTGAACACTGTTATGAATGGACGTGTTGTTGTTGTTGTTGGAGTCTGTGTGGAGATAGTTAGCATCATCAGTGGCCTCCCGCTGTCTGCTGCCTGCTGGACAACTGAGGCTCTGTGCCGCCGGCCTTAACATCGTTTTCTTACTTCAGTGCCAGAAGAAGAGAGGCAAGCCGGATCGACAGCCGGTGAGAGTATGGGAAGCAGAGTGAGAGAGAGAGAGAGAGAGAGAGAGGGGAAAGACTGACAGAGAGAGAGAGAGAGAGGAAAGACACACAGAGAGAGAGAGAGAGAGAGAGGGGAAAGACTGACAGAGAGAGAGAGAGAGGAAAGACACAGAGAGAAAAGACACAGAGAGAGAGAGGAAAGACGAACAGAGAGAGAGAGGAAAGACAGACAGAGAGAGAGAGAGAGAGGGGAAAGACAGAGAGAGAGAGAGGGGAGGGAAAGACAGACAGAGAGAGAGAGAGGGGAAAGACGGACAGAGAGAGAGAGTGCGGAAAGACAGAGAGAGAGAGGAAAGACAGAGAGAGAGAGAGAGAGAGGAAAGACAGAGAGAGGAAAGACAGACAGAGAGAGAGAAAAGACAGACAGAGAGAGAGGAAAGACAGAGAGAGAGAGAGAGAGGAAAGACAGAGAGAGAGAGAGAGAGGAAAGACAGAGAGAGAGAGAGAGAGAGGAAAGACAGAGAGAGGAAAGACAGAGAGAGAGAGAGAGAGAGGAAAGCCAGAGAGAGGAAAGAGAGAGAGAGAGAGAGGAAAGACAGAGAGAGAGGAAAGACAGAGAGAGAGAGAGAGGAAAGACAGACAGACGGATCGAAACGAAACGGAGTTTGTTCAGTTTGGGCCAAGGTCCCCCACCCCACCCCACCCCCACCCCCTCTCCTGACGGTGGTAGCAGAGATAGATTTTTGATAATTAACACATGCACACAATTTCAATAATAAACACATATAACACAATTTTAATAATAAACACATCCACGCAATTCTAATGATAAACACGTACACACAGTTATGTATACATATATATGACACAATACTTATAGAGAGAGAGAGGTACATACATACATACATACTTTATGAATATTCATATATATATATATATATATATATATATATATATATATATATACAAAATTATGTATACATATATTGAGAGAGGGAGAGAGAAGCGACGAGTGTGTGCAAAGGATGGTAGTCAAGGGAACAATGAGGGAGAGAAACAGTGACTGCACACACGCACCTGAAAGCACATAAGCGCGCGCGCACACACACACACACACACACACACAGACTGACACACACGTACACACGCGCATACACACACACACACACACACACACATGTACACACGCACATTCCAACGCACACACACACACACACACACACACACACACACACACACTCATGATAATATACAGCGACAAGGATCGACAGATACACACACAGCACTAGACCCAGAAAACAACAAACACTCGCTCTATATCCGAATAATCAGCATATCAGAATAACTGGCGCACACACACACACACACACACACACACACAGAAAGAGAGAGGCGCGCGCGCACACACACACACACACACACACACACACAGCCCCTGCACACTCTCTCAGCAAGCTGATCGGCAGAATGCTATCCATGCCGACACGGACCCCCATTTGCCAAATCGCCTGTAAGCCCAGATTCCGCCTTCAGGGGAAAGAAACGTGAGTAAACGCCGTAACCAAGCCGTTTCCTAATTGTCTCCCTTTCTCATTGTGGAAACTTTTCGGCGTTGATGATAATGTGGTTACCAAAAAAAAGGGGGGGTGTAAAAAGAAAGAAAGAAAAGGTGCTGGTGGTAATTACGTAGTTCTGTGGGTTCTTTTCTTTCTCCTCATGTTCGGCAGTTATCAGGCGATTTGCGTGTCATTGTGATTTCGTGCAGTAAAAGGCAAACATTGTTCCGGCCTTTCTGTCTCTTTTTGTGTTTTTATTGTTTTTTGTTTTTGTTTTTTTAGAAAATGGAAATCAGGAATTTTTCTTCTTCTTCTTATGGAGAGGGG
>NC_134884.1:28169248-28174248 GCF_041734735.1 Babylonia areolata | reverse complement strand
ATATGCAGTGGACAACCGACATTGGGACTGCGAAAACGAACCCAGGGCGACGTGGGAGTAATGTCACTGATAACGGTGCAGATGATGGGGGCGAAACTGAAAAGAGGGTGGGGTAGTTTTACTGATTTGTCGATCATTTAATCGACATTTCAGAAAAGAGAAACATCCCCCCCCTCCCCCTTTTTTGACTCACTCGTGTAAACAAAGTGAGTCTGTTTTAACCCGGTGTTCGGTTGTCTGTGTGTGTGTCTGTGTCCGTGGTAAACTTTAACATTGACATTTTCTCTGCAAATACTTTGTCAGTTGACACCAAATTTGGCATAAAAATAGGAAAAATGCAGTTCTTTCCAGTCATCTTGTTTAAAACAATATTGCGCCTCTGGGATGGGCACAAAAAAATAAAGAATGAAGCCTAATTATATGCAAACTGCATTTACTGTTATATTTATATTTTTTGTATTCTCTAAACTTGGCACTTTGACCTCTTATTCTGACACAACAACAAGAGGAGTCATTATTATCATTTTTTGTTCAAACAGGAACTTCTTTTGCTAAGCATGGAATTTTTATTTATTTTGCAAACGTTTTGGTGCAGATAGTAAAGAAGGGAAATTACTCTGTAATTAATGCTAGAGGACTTAATTTGCTGTAAACTGATCTTTCTCATCTTAAACATTACATTTTGAAATTACACTCAATACATAAAAAGCTTAAGTGTATCACAAGTGAGTCTTGAAGGCCTTGCCTCTCTTGTTTTTTTTTTCTTTTTCCACCAAAGGTTATTTGCGAACGTTTCCATAAACCCTGAACGTGACCCCCCCCAAAAAAAAACAACAACAAAAAAAACAAAAACAAAAAACCCATCGAACAAGAATACATCATCACTGCCGGTTCTCCTGCACTACCATCCCTTGACAGACACATGAAGCGAACTGCACGTGGCAACAACTCAAACAAAGCAGCCCCCCCCCCCCCCCACCCCCACCCCCCTCCTCCCTCCCCTCCCCCCTGTGGAGAAAGTTAGATAGGATTGGCAGCAGCTGTGCGCTGTTTTCCTTCGTGCATGCAAGTGTTTTCCCGATGAGTGGCGAAATTGACACACTCGGCCTCGTTCATGTCATCGCTGCTTACCTGATGGTCAATCACTGGGTCTAACCGAGTGGAAAGTAGAGAGCGGAGTGGGGGTGAGGGGGCGGGGGCGGGGGAAGGCTGGAAAGAGAGGAAAGAGATGGGGGGACAGAGAGGTAGGGGGAAAAGACCTGATAAGAGAGGGGAGAGAGGGGAGAAGGGGGTGGGTGGGGGTGAGAGAGAGGGTGGAGAGACTAGATGAGATGGGAGCGAGAGGAGAGAGAGAGAGAGATGAGGTAAGACTGGATAAGAGAGCGAAGAGGAGGGCATAAAGAGAGGAGGCAGAGAAAGAGAGAGTGGAAAACTGAACGAGGTGGAAGAGAGAAATAGAAGTGGACGGAGAAAGAGAGGAGGGAGATAGAGAGGGGGAGAGAGAGAAAAACTGAAATGGGCGGGTGGGGGGGGGCGGGGGGGGGGGGAGGAGAGAAAGGGAAGTGGAGAAAGGGGAGAGAGAACCGGGGTTGAGAGAGGGGAGAGAGAGGTGGGGGAGAATTAATTATGGTCTGAAAGAAAAGGGAGATGGGTTGGGAGAGAGAGAGAGATGGGGGAGATAGAGGAAGTCTGAAAGAGAGGGGAGATGGGTTGGGAGAGAGAGAGAGAGAGAGATGGGGGAGAGAGAGGAAGTCTGAAAAAGAGGAGAGAAAGAAAGGGAAATGGAGAGGGGGGGGGCGGGAGAGTGAAAGAGAGGGGAGAGAGATGGGGAGGGGGAGAGAGAGGGCGGTAAGTGGAAGAGGGGGGAGAGAGAGAGAGAGAATGGCAACGGGAGATAGATGATAAAGCCAGAAAAGGGGGGAGGTGAGGGGGGACAGAGAGAAGGGACGGAGAGAGAGATACAGAGAGAGATAGAGCGGACAGAGAGAAGGGAGGGGGGGAAGAGAGAGGGGTAAGGGCGAAGAAAGAGGGAGGAGAGGTGGGGTGTGCGTGCTAATTATGGTGAATAATAAGTTACGCATGTTACTGCTCCTTGCAGCATTGGAAACGGCTGGTGTCTTTCGGGTGCTATCCTTGGTTTTGGAGGGGTTGTGTGCAGTGTTTTATTTTTTTCTTCTGCTGCTATATCACTTTGTTCTTTCTGTTCAAATTGATGAATTTTGAGGTCTGAGGCGGAAGTCTGAGTACATATCCGTATGAAATGAAACATCTCTTGACTACGTCGAAGCAATGACTCTCTCTCCTCTCTCTCTCTCTCTCTCTCTCTCTCTCTCTCTGCCTCCCTCCCTCCTCCCTCTCTCCCTCTGTCTGTCTTTCTCCCTCCCTCCCTCTCCCCTTCCTCTCTGTCTCTCTCCCTCTCTCTTTCTCTTCCCCTCCCCCATCTCTCTCTCTCCCTCTCTCTTTCTGTCTGTCTGACTCTCTCTGTGTCTCTCTCCTCCTCAGCTCCTTATCACTCTCTCTGTGTTGACGTTCACTTTAACTCTCTCCATACGAACGGCGAAAGAGACGACGTTAACAGCGTTTCACCCCAATTACAACCATCAAAATATTACAAGCGGAAGGCTCTTACACTGAAGAGGTGAATGTTGACAAAGAATACCACAATTCTGACGACGGAAGCTAAAGGTTGGGTCATTCAGACACCCACAGGACATCCGAGAGGTCTGTGTAAAGGAGAAGAGAGGACTGGCCGTACTGAGTGAGTTAAAACTTGCGGTGTGTTCGTTTTTGTTTTGGTTTGTTTGTTTGTCGTTTCCCCATTGCATATTCATTTAAACTGCATTGCATCCGTCCTTTTCAAAGACAGATGACGGAAATTCAGACAGAAAGACAGACAAAAAAAAAAAAAAAAGAAAAAAAAAAAGCAAGAATAAGGAAAGAAAGACTGAGTGACGGACAAGTGTATGGACAGGCAGGCAGACAGACAGACACAGACAGACAGACAGGCAGACAGACCGAGACACAGGCAGACAGACAGGCAGAAAGACACTGAGACACAGACAGACAGACTGACAGACAGAGAAAAAATAACAGAACAGAAAATATTGAGCAGAACAGAAAGAAATGAAAAGTAACAAACGACAGCTATTCGACACCACAGCAACAGCAACAATAACAACAACAACAACAATAACTAGAGTTAGAAATAGACATAGACAACGTTGTGACAATTGGCCGTAGAGGTTAGTGACGAGACTAAAGTGTTTCTCACGTAACAATGATAATGATCATCATCGTCATCATCACTGATTATCATAATGTCTGTCTGTCTGTCTGTCTGTCTGTCTCTCTCTGTCTCTGTCTCTGTCTCTCTCTCTCTCTCTCTCTCTCTCTCTCTCTCTCTCTCTCTCTCTCTCTCTCTTCCTATGCCGTGTATTAATACCATGCTTGTGCCTATGTTTGTGTGTGTGTGTGTGTGTGTGTGTGTGTGTGTGTGTGTAGCTTATTATTGCCATGCTTATGCCTTTATGTAGTATTGTACTATTCGCATGCTATGACTTTAAGTAGCATTGTGTAGTGCACACAGTGACATATACAATGTAGTATTGTGTAGTGTAGACCCTGTTTCAGGGCAGGGACTGGATGAAAAAAACAAACAAACCGCGCCAGTGCTTATCTATTATACTCGAAAATTAAAGAATTTCTCTTGACTTCTCTCTCTCTCTCTGTCCGCTGTATAAAGTTGGCAAGGCAAACGCACATACATACACACACACACAGAGATGGGAAGGAAGCGTTGAAATAGAAATAAAAAGAAAATAAAAAAAGAGGGGACACCCGGGTTCGAACCGGGGACCTCTCGATCTGCAGTCGAATGCTCTACCACTGAGCTATATCCCCTTCCGTCAGCTGAGCTGATTATTTCCCTCATGACTCTTGTAAACCCGCAGAAGACTTGGCACACTTTCAATTTTCCTTATCGGTCTTTTTTCCTCTTCGTCTCCGGTTTTAATTCTTTGTCTGTTCGCCTTCTTCCTTCCCACTCTCTCTCTCTCTCTCTATCTTTCTCCTCTCGAAAAGGCAATGCTTTTGAAAACGCTCAGCGAGCAAGGCAAGGCAAAATGCTCAGCGTCAACTTTGATGTTGCTTTCATACCACAGATGTTTTCAGTTGATAGGGCCTGTACAAGGGGCAGAACTCTGCAAAGGCCGTTTTCGTCTTTACAAAATCATGGATTGCTTCCCATTGATAATTCCTCCCTTTTTTTTGCATTTTAATGTGTGTGGGGGGGTGGGGGGGAGTGGAGGGGGTTGTGTGTTTGTGTGTGGGGGTGCGTGTGTGTGTATGGGGTGTGTGTATGTGTTTGTGTGTGTGTGTGTGTATGTGTTTGTGTGTGTGTGTGTGCGCGCGCGCGCGCGTGTGTGTGTGTGTGTGTGTGGTATGTGTGTGTGTGTGTATGTGTGTGTGTGTGTGTGTGTGTGTGTGGTATGTGTGTGTGTGTGTATGTGTGTGTGTGTTGTCCCAGTATGTTTCTTGTTTTTATTTCACTCTTTTTCCTTCTACTTATCCTTCAGCTCCCCGCAATATATTGTAATGTAATTCTGTTGGTTCACTTTTGTTTATCTATTTACCTATTTATTTATAGATTTTTTTTTAAAATGTGATCTATTTCATTTGTTTATTCCTTTTTCTCTAAATCATCTTGTTGTTATTATAGTGTTTTGTTTTGTTTTTTTGTTTTTTGGGTTTTTTTGTTTGTTTTGTTTAGTTTTGTTTTTTTCACTCAGTGCCTGATTAAAGCGCGTCGGGTTACGCCGGCTGCTGGTCAGGCATTTGCTTTAGCAGATGTGGCGAAGCGTATATGGATTTGTCCGAACGCAGTGACGCCTCCTGGAGTAACTGAACCGTACTCAATAGACCCAGTGCCTGAGGGTTGTGCTAAAGCCAGGGCATCTCCTCCATCGTTGTTGTTTTCCATCAGCAGATGTGGTGTTGTGCGC
>NC_134884.1:28141748-28156748 GCF_041734735.1 Babylonia areolata | reverse complement strand
GGACAGGCACCATCGGCGATAAGACAATCGCTATGGGGGGAGGTGTAGGGGTAAGGGGGTAGAAAGAAATGATATGATAAACTCCACTCAGATTGGTTATCTTAGTAAGGCCTGGAATAGGTGGCTTTTTTTTTCTTTTTAGAATGAATAGAGTGGACAGGCGCTATCAGCGATGTGGAGTGATGGCCTAGAGGTAACGCGTCCGCATAGGAAGCGAGAGAATCTGAGCGCGCTGGTTCGAATCACGGTTCAGCCGCCGATATTTTCTCCCCCTGCACTAGACCTCGAGTGGTGGTCTGGACGCTAGTCATTCGGACGAGACGATAAACCGAGGTTCCGTGTGCAGCATGCACTTAGCGCACGTAAAAGAACCCACGACAACAAAAGGGTTGTTCATGGCAAAATTCTGTAGAAAAATCCACTTCGATAGGAAAAGAAAAACCAAAACACACACAAAAAAAACCCTGCACGCGGGAAAAATACAAAAAAATGGGTGGCGCTGTAGTATAGCGACGCGCTCTCCCTGGGGAGAGCAGCCCAAATTTCACACAGATAAATCTGTTGTGATAAAAAGAGAAATGAAATACAATACAATACAATCGTTGTTGGGGAAGGTCGTAGGGGTAGGGGGGAGGAGAACAAGATAATACTACTAATAATAATAAACTCCACAGCAGATTTGTTATCTTAGTAAAGCCCAGAATGGCATTTTTATATAAAATAATTGGATACAAAGTCCAGCTACACACACGTACATTCGCGTGCTCCCTCTTCCTGTCTCTCTGTCTCTGTCTCTCTCACTCTCTCTCTCCCACTCTCACTCTCTCTCTATCTCTCTCTCATCTGTTTATGTGTGTGTGTGTGTGTGTGTCTCTCTCTCTCTCTCTCTCTCTCTCTCTCTCCCAGGGACAAATCCATTCTCCTCCCAAACTACAGTCTGGTGATAGGTTGGAATATGATCCAGGTTGAGTCTTGGTGAGAAACTGGTTTGTATGGAATATAGATGGGGCAGGGTGTGTGGAGGGATAGATGGGGTGGGGGTGCATTGTAAGGGCGGCAGGGAGGGTGTTGGGGAGAGTAGGGAATGGAGGAGGTTGGACTTTTTTTTTATGGTGGTGGTGGTCAGTTGACAACACGTGAAAAAAGTACTTGTGTATTAGAAAGTAATACTAAATAAATAAATACCCCACCCCTGCCCCCCGAGCACTTTTTTTCAAACATTTTTATTCAATTTTTACATGATTAAACACACGCGAACATACACTAGTAACTATACATACACACAGACACAGACATAGACACACACACACACACACACACACACACACACACACACACACACACACACACACACACACAGCACTTTTAGGTTGTGGCTAGTCAGTGACTAGTCAGACCAAGTCAAGAAGTCTAAATGTTGCGTGAAGATAAAATAGCCACACTCTGATAACTTTGGGTAGTGGTCAGCAGTGGTCAGGGTTAGTAATGGTCATTAATGATTAATGAATGGGCCATGTCCTGTAAAGAAATCCTAATACTGTATAGCCGTCACAAAAATAACAAAATCTGAACAGGTAGTTATTGTCAGCAGCGGTCAGAAACCTGCCAGTCGTCATAATAATGCACAAACGACAGAAGAAACGCTATCTCAACAATTTTGGGTTGGTTTAAACAGTATTTTATTTGGAACATGTTACAATACAACACAGATATCGATGAACAGGACAACAAGAAAATCTTATATAAAGTCCTGTCCTGACACACGTACATACTGAATATGTGACGGATGTCATCATAACTAGAAGACGTACACATACTTGAGTTTTGAACAAAACTAAGCTGAGATATAAATAAAATGAAGTGAATTTTGGGTTCTCGTTAGTTGTCAGTATGTGCATGTTCAGATTTAATTAAAAAACCCTTGAATACCATAAACGTATTACGTACGTGCATAGTGACGTCACTGATGACGTCATCAGAAAAAGAGAAACAGCTCTGGAAGGCTGAAAATTCACACAGTTCGTCTGGAGTGGTATATCTCCAGACCATTAAATTTTTTCTCAGTTTTAGGCTTATTGTTTTGGATAATGTTTCATGACCTGAAACACCACTTTCTGCTGTTTTGCCCCTGGCACTGAAGGGGTTTTAAGAGGGCCTTTTTTTCCCCCTACGTTTTACTGGAAAATCAAACAAAGCGTCTTGTCATTCGGATGAGATGAAAAACCAATGTCTAGTGTGCTGCATGCTCTTGGTGCAGTGAAAAAAAGAACCCAATGCCATCATGAGTGTTGTCCTCTGGCAAAAACTTCTGCAGACGAAATCTGCTGTGAAAGGTACACAGATATACATGCATGCACTCAAGGCCCAGACTATAAACGCGTTGTGTTATGCTGCTGGTCAGGCATCTCCTCTTCAGATGTGGTGCAGCACGTATGGATTTGTCCGAACGCAGCGACGCTTCCTTGAGGAACTGAAGCTTGAAACTGTCAGTGTGGGCAAGGAGTGGTCAGCAATGGTCGGCAGTAGTCATTAGTGCTCAGTTAATGGTCGAATCCTGTCAAAAAAAAAAACAAAAAAACAACTCTTAACACTTCATAACCATCACAAACTAATCCAATTTGAGCAGTTAATAATCAGCAATGGTCGTGTATCCTTTCAATCTGTCAAAACTGGTCTGAAAACACATCTTTTTGAAAAAGCCTACCCATACACCTTCCATACCTTTTCAGTTATAAGCCATGCAAACTCTCTCTCTTTCGTTTCGTTGTGCGTGGTGTGTGTGTGTGTGTGTGTGTGTGTGTGTGTGTGTGTGTGTGTGTGTGTGTGTGTGTGTGTGCGCGCGCGCGCGCGTTATTATGTAATACGCGTAGTCTCTGAATCTGCTTTATATTATTGTGCGCTAAATCATTATTTATTCTTTTTTGTGTGCGTTATTGCGCGTGCGCGCGCGCGCACGCGCGCTTGTGTGGGTGTGTGTGTTTGATGTTTATTGTAAAGTGCTTTGAGCTCTCTTTAAGGGAGGAAAGTGCTCTTAACAAATGTCCATTATTATCATTATTATTATTATTAAAAACCTGCCCAGACGCCATAACAATGCACAGACGTGACGAAATAACCCATTCTGAACACTTTTGAGGGAATGATCAACAGCGGTCAGCTGGGGTATCGGAAAAAAATCTCCACCCTTCACCCACCAGGTGTCGTTAGCGAGATTCGAACCCGGGACCCTCAGATCCAACGCTTTAACCACTCGGCTATTGCGCCCGTCCCCAAGGGGGGGGGGGGGGGGGGGGCGATCTGGGGCACTGATACATCCCCCCAAGGGGACCTAAGGAATAGGGTTAGGGGGGGAGGGTGACGATTTGGAAAGTTACAGGAATAAGCGGTGAAGAGTGTGGAATGCGTGCGCGCGTCAGTAAACATGAATAAAGCAGTTATTTTATAAGACGGCAAGGGGAAAGGGGATGAAATCTACGGCAAGACCGGATCTCGCTCGCACACTCTTCGCATTGCAAGTATACATTGCGCACTACGTTACCCGCATCGCAGCAAACAACTGTGTTCAAGATAATCCGCTTGCTTCATCAGTGGCTGGAGGAGTTGACGATCATGACATTAGTTGGTCAGAAGGAAAGACTGCAATCAGCACAGATATATTACCGTTTTCTTTTACCATTATTATTTTTTTTTTCTACCTGAAATAGCATGGTTATGACTGAGGCATAGGAAAGGAATGTACATCACCGAAATGATCTCAATCAGTACTGATAATTATCATTACTATTATTATTATTATCATTGTTGATGCTGCTGCTGTTGTATTTTCTACGTGAAATGTGGTTATGACTGAGGCATGGGAAAGATGTACGTCGCCTAAATGACCTCAGTCAGTATTATTATTATTATTATCATTATCATCATCATCATCATCGTCGTCGTCGTCGTCGTTCTTCTTCTTCTTCTTCTTATCATCATCATCATTTTTGTTTTCTGCGTAAAGTATTATTATGACCGAGGCATGGAAAAGGAATAGATATTCTCATGACTATTGTTATCATTGTTGTTGTTGCTATATTTTCTACGTGAAATATGGTTATGACTGAGGCATGGGAAAGGGGATGTATGTCGGCTAAATGACTTCAATCAGTACTACTGCTACTATTTTTATTATTGACTCACTTGTGTAAAGAAAGTGAGTCTATGTTTTAATCCGGTGTTCGGTTGTGTGTGTGTGTGTGTGTGTGTGTGTGTGTGTGTCCGTGGTAAACTTTAACATTGACATTTTCTCTGCACATACTTTGTCAGTTGACACCAAATTAGGTATAAAAATAGGAAAAATTCAGTTCTTTCCAGTCATCTTGTTTAAAACAATATGCACCTCTGGGATGGGCACAAAAAATAAAAAAATTAAGCCTAATTATATGCAAACTGCATTTACTGTTATATTCATATTTTTTGTATTCTCTAAACTTGGCACTTTGATCTGATATTCTGACCCAACAACAAGAGCAGTCATTATTATCATTTTTTGTTCAAACAGGAACTTCTTTGCTAAGCATGGAAGTTTTATTTATTTTGCAAACGTTTTGGTGCAGATAGTAAAGAAGGGAAATTACTCTGTAATTAATGCTAGGGGACTTAATTTGCTTTAAACTGATCTTTCTCATTTTAAACATTACATTTTGAAATTATACTCAATACATAAAAAGCTTGGATTTTAAAAAAAAGTGTATCACAAGTAAGTCTTGAAGGCCTTGCCTCTCTTGTTATTGTTGTTGTTGCTATCCTTATTATCATTATGTTTTCTGCGTGAAGTGTGGTTATGACCGAGGCATGGAAAAGGTATGTAGGTCGCCGAAATGTCCTCAATTAGTACTGTTATCATCATTATTGTTGTTGTTGTTGTTGTTGTCGTCATCATCATCGTTGTTGTTGTTGTTGATGTCGTCATTGTTAATGTTGTTAATCTTATTATCATTATCATCATATTTTCTGCGTGAAGTATGGCTATGACTGAGGCATAGGAAAGGAATGTAGGTCGCCGAAATGTTTCGCTCCAGTGACTTCCATTCACTGTAAACAAATTAGATTGGGGTAGGGGGGGCAGGGGGTGGGGGGGGGGAAGTGGGGTGGGGGGTGGGGGGGGGAGAGCAGGGGGTATTTTGTGCGCATCAACATGCGGTCACGCCCTTGCTTTCAAATCCGTTTACTCTCCCACACGAAACGGACACACTTTATGAGTAACTGGTATTCGGGTTTGTTTGAGTTTGTTTTTGTTTGGGGGTTGTTGTTTTTTATTATTATTATTATTATTATTATTATTATTATTATCGCTTCCCAACATCCTCCGTTTCTGTCCCCCAACTCCACACCTGTCTCTCTGTCTCTGTCTGTCTCTCTGTCTCTGTCTGTCTCTCTGTCTCTGTCTGTCTCTCTGTCTCTGTCTGTGTCTCTGTCTTTGTCTCTCTGTCTCTGTCTGTCTCTCTGTCTCTGTCTGTCTCTCTGTCTCTATCTGCCTCTCTGTCTCTGTCTGTCTCTCTGTCTGCCTCTGTCTAGTCTTTTTATTTCTGTCTGTCTCTCAGCCTCTGTCTCTCTCTCTCTCTCTCTCTCTCTCTCTCTCTCTCTCTCTCTCTCTCAACATTCCAACATTCACTCAAAATGAAAAGTATGAACTGATTAGAGCGATGAAAAATATCATTACGAGAAAGAAAAGAAGAAAAAAGAAAGAAAGAAAGTCTCTCTCGTGTGGAGTGGTCGTTTAGTAGGGACGCGTCGGCATAGAAAGCGAGAGAATATGGACATATGAGATTGAATCCATGACGCACACTTGACAGGAATTTTCTAAACCCCGGCCCTCCCAGCAGCCCCCACCCACGCACCAACCCAACCACTACTACTACTCCTACTACTACTACTACTACTACTACACACACACACACACATACACATACACATACATGCACACACACACGTGCACACACACACACATACACTACACAGCACTAAACGCACGCACGCACACACACACACACACACACACACTACACAACACTACACACACACACACACACACACACACACACACACACACACACACACACACACACACTACACAACACTACACTGCACATACACACACACACACACACACACACACACACACACACACACACACACACACACACACACACTACACTACACTACACTACACTACACTACACTACACTACACTACACTACACACACACACACACACACACACACACACACACACACACACACACACACACACACACACACACACACACACACTTAAAAATGTCTAAATTCAAATGCAAACACCTGTGCCTCACCTCCTTTAAAAAAAAAAAAAATTAAAAAAAAAAACACAAAAAACAAAGACCCCACTTCACACGGATTCCCAAGTCTTCCCTCGCGCGATTCGCAACTTGAGAGGTTTAGGTTTAGGTTTAGGTTTAAAAAGGAAGGGGGAGAGAAGAGACGAGAAGAGAAGAAGGGCAGAATACACCCAACCCGAACACTCACAAAGAAAGAAGAAAAAAGAAGAAGCAGGAAAGAAAGAAAGAAAGAAAGAAAGGACGGAGGGGTATTTATGCCAAAAGGACCACCCCCTCCTCCACGTTCCCATTACCGTCTCTCCCCTCATCCGCCCCCCAGTCCCCCATACCCTAGCCCCCTCCACAGGCCCCCTCCCACACACACACACACACACACACACACACACACACACACACACACACACACACACACACACACACACACCTCCGCCCCTTCCTCCTTTCATTGTGGCACGGAACGGAAACTTTGTGAAGTGGAACGTGAGTTTTTGTGTGAGTGTGAGGGTGAGTGTGTGTGTGTGTGTGTGTGTGTGTGTGTGTGTGTGTGTGTGTGTGTGTGTTGTGTGTGTGTGTGTGTGTGAGTGTGTGTGTTGTGTGTGTGTGTGTGTGTGTGTGTGTGTGTGTGTGTGTGCGCGCGCCACTCGCGTTGTGCTGTTATGGTCGTCCACTTTTAAAAGGGGTTGGCTGCCGGGTGTGTGTGTGTGTGTGTGGAGGGGGGGGGGGGTCAGTGGGTGGGTGGGTGCCGGCTGGGGTGACTTGTTGGATGTGTACATGTATACATACATAAGAGTGTGTTCAGAATTCCGGGTGGATACATGTGTGCTGGCGGTACATACATACATACACACATAAGATTGATACACTTACTGACTTTTGGGGGGCCTGAATTCTTCAGTTTTTGGGGTGAGTTGTGACGGATTGTACCAGTTGTGTGTGTGTGTGTGTGTGTGTGTGTGTGTGTGTCTATGTCTGTGTGTCTGTGTAGGGTTATCATAGTTTTATCATAGGTGTGAACTTACTTCACTAGCGATGGCAAATCCTGTGTGTGTCCATTGTGTGCATGTTCGTAAATTTGAAACAGGGATCTTCAGTGTCGTGCGGTGTTTTGATTTGACGTCAGTATCGTTGAAGGTTGCATATGATGTGTCTTCCGTCTCACTGTGTGTCTGTGTATGTCTGTCTGCTTGTCTCATTGTCTATCTATCTGTGTGTGTGTGTGTGTGTGTGTGTGTGTGTGTGTGTGTGTGTGTGTGTGTGTGTGTGTGTGTGTGTGTGTGTGTGTGTGTGTGTGTCTATTTATCTGTCTGCCTGTCTGTCTGCCTGCCTGTCTCTCTCTCTCTCTCCCTTTGTATCTATATTTAAATGTCTTTGTGTGTGTGTGTCTGCCAATCTGTATGTGTCACATTTGTGTGTGTGTGTTTGTGTGTGTGTGTGTGTGTGTGCGCGTGTGGGTATGTTTGTATGTGTGTATGTGTGTGCGTGCATGCGTACGTGCGTGCGTGTATGTGTGTGTGTGTGTGTGTGTGTGTGTGTGTGTGTGTGTGTGTGTGTGTGTGTGTGTGTGACAAAATTCAAGAACGTGTATTTACCCGTTTACGAGTAATCGGATCACCGGATAGCTTTGTCAGCTTGTGTGCAAGGGTATCATTTACCTTCCTCCTTCTCCCTCTCTCTCTCTTTTCCTCTCTCTCTCTTCACCTCTCTCTCTTCTCCGCTCTCTCTCTCTCTCTCTTTCTCTCTTCACCTCTCTCTCTCTCTTCACTGTATCTCCTCTCCCCCCCCTCTCTCTCTCTCCCTCCGTCTCTCTCTCCCTCTCTCTTTCTTCCCCTCTCTCTCTCTTCGCCATCTCTCTCTCTCTTCCCCCCTCTCTCTCTTCCCCTCTCTCTTCCCCTCTCTCTCTTTCTCTCTGCCTCTTTATATCCATCTCTATTTCACTATCTCTCACGATGAGTTGTTTTTGTTTTATCAAGTGTCGGAAAAGTAATGCTCGTCAAGTTCATGTTCCTCTCTCTCTCTCTCTCTCTCTCTCTCTCTCTCTATATATATATATATATATATATATATATATATATATATATATATATATATATATAATAAAGTAAACAACTGCTGTTCAGGCCTATATGTCTTTAGCTAATCGTGTGGAAAAAAGTAGATCTATATTAATCAGCTCCGAAATGAAACAACGCGGATCGTTAGAATTACATCAACAGCAATTGTAGAAACAGTAGTGGCGATGGCGGTAGTCGTTGTTGTCGCCATTGTCGTCGTAGTAGTAGTTGCAGCAACAGCAACAGTAGTAGCAGTAGTAGTAGTAATATAATAATAATAATAATAATAATAATAATAATAATAATAACAATATTTATATAGGGCTGAATCTTGTGCAGAGACAAATCAAAGCGCTTTCGCACCAGCCAATCACACACATGCATAACTCTAAAACTGGACAAACTGAAGAAAAGGAAGAGGCAGGGAAGGGAGGCTATTTTGGGAAGAGGTGGGTTTTAAGGCAAGACTTAAAAGAGCTGAGTGCGGAGACCTGACGAAGCGGAGGAGAACGTTAATTCCAATTGCAAGGTCCAGAGACAGAGAAAGAACGGCGTCCAACAGTGGAGTGTTTGAATCTGGGTATGCGTAAACAGAGTGGATCCGAAGCCGATCGTAGAGAGCGAGATAGAGTGTAGAGGTGAAGGCAGCCACAGAGATAGGAAGGGGCGGATTTGTGAATACATTTATAACATAGAGTGCTGATCTTGTACTTTATTCTGTGTGAGACAGGGAGCCAGTGGAGATATTGTAAAAATAGGAGTGATATGCTCAGATCTTTTCTTTCTGAGGACTAGTCGGGCAGCCGCAGAGTTTTGTATGCGCTGAAGCAGCAGTGATAGTATTGTAGTAGAAGTAGTAGTAGCAGCAATAGTAGTAGCAGCAGCAGCAGTAGTCGAAGTAGCAGTGACAGTAGTGGTACATACTTCCAGAAAGAGAAATCGACACTTTTTTTCATTGAGGGAAAAGGAATCGGCCCTTTTTGCCGGCCTGTTTTCATCCTGCCCTCGTAAGGAAAATACATAGACTGCTCCAGGAAATACATGAGAGAGAGGAGAAGAAAAAAAAACAGAGGGGAACAAAATTCAATACACATCGCATGGCAGCAACAACAGCAACACTAAAAAGAAAAGAACAAATAAATGGCATAGAAAATACACAATTCTCCACACACACACACACACACACACACACACACACACACACACACACACACACACACACACACACACACACACACACACACACAAAGAAAAGGAAAGAGGGAAAGATAGGAGCATAATGCAAACAGCTGACTTCTGATTTCCATCCTCCAGTTGTCAGGTCACCATTTAACTCACTCAGTACGGCCAGTCCTCTCTTCTCCTCTACACAGACCCCTCGGATGTCCAGTGGGTGTCTGAATGACCCAACCTTAAGCTTCCGTCGTCAGAATTGTCAACATTGTCAACATTCACCTCTTCAGTATAAGAGCCTTCCGCTTGCAATATTTTGATGATGGTAATTGGGCTGAAACGTTGTTAACGTCGTCTCTTTCGCCGTTCGTATGGAGAGAGTTAAAACTCCCACCACTGACACCACCACGATGTTGTGGATCATTACCCGCTCAGTCAAAACACCTGGATTAAAAACAAACCACCACCACCACCACCAACAACAACAACAAAAACAAAAACAAAAACACACGAAAAGTAAAACACATGTGCTGGGATCGCTGGCTCCAAGAGAGAGAGGAATAAAAACAATTTTTTTTTTCAAAAACCAAAAAGAGGTAAGAAAATATATATATATATTTTTTTTTTAATGAAACTATCAGCCGCGGGGTTCTGGTCGGCCCAGACAACGCTGTTAGACAATCAAGTCTTTTGAAGCGATGCCAGTCGTCTAACTCGGATTTATAATACATTCACAAAAGGCCACTGACGCCCAAGATAATGCAACTAGACAATCAAGTCTTTTGAAGCGATGCCAGTCGTCTAACTCGGATTTATAATACATTCACAAAAGGCCACTGACGCCCAAGATAATGCAACTAGACAATCAAGTCTTTTGAAGCGATGCCAGTCGTCTAACTCGGATTTATAATACATTCACAAAAGGCCACTGACGCCCAAGATAATGCAACTAGACAATCAAGTCTTTTGAAGCGATGCCAGTTGTCTTACTCGGATTTATAATACATTCACAAAAGGCCACTGACGCCCAAGATAATGCAACTAGACAATCAAGTCTTTTGAAGCGATGCCAGTCGTCTAACTCGGATTTATAATACATTCACAAAAGGCCACTGACGCCCAAGATAATGCAACTAGACAATCAAGTCTTTTGAAGCGATGCCAGTCGTCTTACTCGGATTTATAATACATTGACAAAAGGCCACTGACGCCCAAGATAATACAACTAGACAATCAAGTCTTTTGAAGCGATGCCAGTTGTCTTACTCGGATTTATAACACATTGACAAAAGGCCACTGACGCCCAAGATAATACAACTAGACAATCAAGTCTTTTGAAGCGATGCCAGTTGTCTAACTCGGATTTATAATACATTCACAAAAGGCCACTGACGCCCAAGATAATGCAACTAGACAATCAAGTCTTTTGAAGCGATGCCAGTCGTCTAACTCGGATTTATAATACATTCACAAAAGGCCACTGACGCCCAAGATAATACAACTAGACAATCAAGTCTTTTGAAGCCATGCCAGCTGCCTTAAACGGATTGATTAATAATACATTAACGAAAGGTCACTGGCGGTCACGGCTGGTACCGTGCTAAGCTGTGACCTGAAGGACCCGTTTTAACGGGCGGTGGTCAGTGTGAAGAAAACCATAATATCAAGCGTGACTGACACAGCACTGGACAATGGTTAGTCATATACAGCCTTGTTCAGCCAGGTAGCCAAACCCCGGCAACAGGCCGACAGCTGGAACAATATTAACACGTTGGGTGGTCAGGCAGGCAGTCAGTCAGTCAGTCAGTGGTCGGAACAAGAACCAAAGTGGAATTTTGGGGCTGGATTTCTTCTGTAGATGGAGAGGGAAAAGGGTCTTCTTCTTCTTCTGCGTTCACTCGTATGCACACGAGTGGGCTTTTACGTGTATGACCGTTTTTACTCCGCCATGTAGGCAGCCATACTCCGTTTTCTTGGGTGTGCATGCTGGGTATGTTCTTGTTTCCATAACCTACCGAACGCTGACATGGATTACAGGATTTTTAACGTGTGTATTTGATCTTCTGCTTGCATATACACACGAAGTGGGTTCAGGCACTGGCACGTCTGCACATATGTTGACCTGGGAGATCGTAAAAATCTCCACCCTTTAGCCACCAGGCGCCGTCACCGTGATTCGAACCCGGGACCCTCAGATCGACAGTCCAACGCTTTAATCACTCGGCTATTGCGCCCGTCGAGGGAAACGGGTCAACACTTTGACATTTATGACAACTCCCCCACCCCCTTCCCCCTTCCTCTACTTTCATATTCCACACCGCCTTCACACCCTTCACCCCCAACTAACCCCCCACCCCCCCCCTACACACACACACACACACTCCCTCCACCTCCCACCTCCCCCCATTACAACAGCAAAGCAATGCCTTGCAAATACGAGAAATGACCTCGGCTACCGCTGCGGTTTGTTTGAAGTTAGCGAGCAAGTTGCGCACACGTACACAGCCCCTGGTAGAACTGGACGGTATCAAAGTTCACACGGTTGGAATTATCATCGTGTTTCAACAACAAAAAACAACAACAAAAAATGTTGGTGTCAGTTTTATGACAGTAAAGATAATAAAAGACCAACCAATATTGGTAATGATGATGATGGTGATGGTGATGATTGTAACAGTGTGACAACGACAATCATCATCAACATTATCATTATCATTATTGTAATTGTTATCATTATTATTACTATTATTATCACAAGTATCATCATGGATAATGTTTGTCATGCGCCATTCCACCAAATATGTCCAGGCTTTACTTCGCACAGTAAAAAAAAATGTAAAGGAATGAGTGGACATTCTGTGTATGTGTGTCTGTCTGTCTGTCTGTCTGTGTCTGTGTATGCACTGAAGCAAGGCTTCAGAAACGTTTGCAAAGACTGCTTGGAATATTTCCAGTTTTTTTGTTTGTTTTTTCAAACAGACAACTGTAAAAGCAGAGGAAACTAAGAAAGCAAAATCAACAACAAAATCAGCAACAACGTCAACAGTTCTTTTTAACAGATCTATACAGGCAGGACAAAACTGAAAAATAAACAGAGTAGAAAAGAAACAAAATATCACACACACACGTACACTCACACACACACACACACACACACACACACACACACACACACACACACACACACACACACACACACACACACACACACACACACACACACACACACACACACACACACACACACACACACAGAAACAAAGAAACACACACACACACACACACACACACACACAGCAAGCAAAACAAAATGGAGGCTATGTGTAATTCAGCTATCAGTGCATGACGAAATAAGCCTTTTTAGCTTCACATCTTTTGTTGTTGTTGTTGTTGTTGTTGTTGTTGTTGTGTTGTTGTTGCTGCTGCTGCTTTTGTTGTTGTTGTTGTTGCTGTTGTTGTTGCTGTTAGCACGTTATGAGCACAATGGATTGAAAGGACTTTATCACACAGCAGGGGGTCCGCACTTGCAACTTTTGTATTGTACCGCACGAGTGTCACCGCCCGTCCATAGAATTCTCAAATGATTGTGTGTGTGTATGTGTGTGTGCGTTCGTGTGTGTGTGTGTGTTCGTGTGTGTGTGTGTTCGTGTGTGTGTGTGTGTTCGTGTGTGTGTGTGTTCATGTGTGTGTGTGTGTGTGTGTGTTTGTGATGGTTGGTTGGTCGGTCGTTATTTCAACGTCTGTTCAACTGAAGTGATTTTAGACGGTCGAAAGAGAGAAAGGGAGATAGGGAGAGAGAGTGTGTGCGTGTGTGTGTGTGTGTGTGTGTGTGTGTGTGTGTGTGTGTGTGTGTGTGTGTGCGTGTGTTTGTGTGTGTGTGTGTGTGTGTGATGTGCGCGCGTTTGCTCGTGAGTATGTGTGCCAGTGTGTTGGTTGGTTGGTCGTTAATTCAACGTCTGTTCAACAGAGAAAAAAGAGAAGGAGAGATAGAGTGTATGGTGTGTGTGTGTGTGTGTGTGTGTGTGTGTGTGTGTGTGTGTGTGTGTGTGTGTCTGTGTGTCTGTATCTGTGTGTGTATCTGTCTGTCTGTCTGTGTGTGTGTTTGTGTGAGTGAGTGTGTGTGTAGTTGTGCGTGCGTGAGACCGTGCAATGTGTTTTCCGCTTTCTTTCTTTCATTCTTTCTTTCTTTCTTTGTGTCTGTTTGCCTTTCTTTCTGCTCAGGTGCGTTGATCGATGATTCACAGGTCGACGTCAGTTATACATGCCTGACATGCTCTTGCACACCGATTTGTACCGCCACACCCTACACCCCCTGCACACTGCACACTCACGCTTTCCCTCTCCCTTCCTCCTGCTCCTCTTCCTCTCCCTTTCCCTCTCCCCTCCCCCCTCCCTCTCCTCCTCTTCCTCTCCCTTTCCCTCTCCCCTCCTCCTCCTCCTCCTCCTCCTCTCCCTTTCCCTCTCCCCTCCTCCTCCTCCTCTCCTCTCCCTTTCCCTCTCCCCTCCTCCTCCTCCTCCTCTTCCTCTCCCTTCCCTCTCCCCTCCTCCTCCTCCTCTCCCTCTTCCTCTCCCTTTCCCTCTCCCCTCCTCCTCCTCTTCCTCTCCCCTGCTCCTCTTCCTCTCCCTTTCCCTCTCCCCTCCTCCTCCTCTCCCTCTTCCTCTCCCTTTCCCTCTCCCCTCCTCCTCCTCTTCCTCTCCCCTCCTCCTCCTCCTCCTCCTCTTCCTCTCCCTTTCCCTCTCCCCTCCTCCTGCTCCTCTTCCTCTCCCTTTCCCTCTCCCCTCCTCCTCTCCCTTTCCCTCTCCCTCCTCCTCCTCCTCTTCCTCTCCCTCTCCCCTCCTCCTCCTCCTCTCCCTCTTCCTCTCCCTTTCCCTCTCCCCTCCTCCTCTCCCTTTCCCTCTCCCTCCTCCTCCTCCTCTTCCTCTCCCTCTCCCCTCCTCCTCCTCCTCTCCCTCTTCCTCTCCCTTTCCCTCTCCCCTCCTCCTCCTCTTCCTCTCCCTCTCCCCTCCTCCTCCTCTTCCTCTCCCTCTCCTCCTCCTCTCCCTCTTCCTCTCCCTTTCCCTCTCCCCTCCTCCTCCTCCTCCTCTTCCTCTCCCCTCCTCCTCCTCTCCCTCTTCCTCTCCCATTCCCTCTCCCCTCCTTCTCCTCCTCTTCCTCTCCCTTTCCCTCTCCCCTCCTCCTCCTCCTCTTCCTCTCCCTTTCCCTCTCCCCTCCTCCTCCTCCTCTTCCTCTCCCTTTCCCTCTCCCCTCCTCCTCTTCCCCTTCCTCTTCCCTCCGAATAACACACACACACACACACACACACACACACACACACACACACACACACATCTTTAAACACTTACCTACCTACATACCCTCCACACCACCTCCACACACTCACGCTCTCCCTCTCTCCTCCTCCTCCTCTCCCCCCCCTT